>NC_073627.1:94881768-95184799 GCF_029407905.1 Bubalus kerabau | reverse complement strand
CAAGTTGCAGTTAAGGCAAATTTACCTTATTCTGTCCTTGGAGAAGATTCAAATTTTTAGTCATGTCTACTATATTGCTATGGATTGAATGTTGGTGTTCCCTTCAAATTTCCATGTTGAAACACTTATCCCCAATATGACTGAGTTTGGAGGTGGTGCCTTTGGGAGGTAATTAAGGTTAGATGAGATGATGAGGGTGAGGTCTTCTTGATGGACCAATGCCCTTAAGCAGAGAAGAAGAGACCAAACATGGATGATCACTCTATCTCTCTCTGTTTCTATTTCCCTGTGAGTCTCTCTGTCACATTGTCTGTATCACCAAGTTAGGCTACTTGAGGACATAACCAGGAGAAAGGCCTTACCAATAACCAACCATGCCGAAACCCTGATCTCAGACTTCCGGCCTCCAGAACTGAGAGAAATTTCATTTCTGTTGTTTAAACCATCTAGTCTGTGATATTTTAGTACAGCAGCCCAGATGAACTCAGACATGTATGATAGAAGAATGCAACTGACAGAGGATCTTGTACCCGACTTCACTGACTAAATTGCACAGTACACCACAAAGGATGGGGTTAATGCTAATAGTTGTGTTGGCATCTCTTTTTTCAATAATATTGTGAGACTTCTAAGTTTCAGACACTGCCAGGAGCTAGGGATGCAGCAGTGACTAGTAAATGTGATCTCTGGCCTTAAATTTTAGTAAGACATACTGACAAATAAGTATGTGTATGCCAGTGTGAATAAGTATGCCAGTGCAGGATACACAAAGAGACCCAGGTTTGATCCCGGGTTGGGAAGATCCCCTGGAGAAGGGAATGGCAACCCACTCCAGTATTCTTGCCTGGAGAATCCCATGGACAGAAGAGCCTGGCAATCTACAGTCCATGGGGTCACAAAGAGTCAGACACAACTGAAGTGACTTAGCATGCACACATGCCTGCACTGACAAATAAATATGTAATTAAGAAATAGAGTTGTAAGTACTGGAGCAAGGGGAAGGATACAGAGCTAGGGGCACAGAAGAAACACACTGACTTGAGGAGTCAGTGAAGACTTTCCAAACATGGTAATGTCTCAATGGAAATTGTCAAGATAAATCACAGTAACCCAGGTGAAGCATGTATATGGAGGGAATGTGTTCCAGAGCTGAGTATCTGTGTGTTTGCTCAGTCACTCAGTCTTGTCTGACTCTTTGCAACCCCATGGATGGCTGCCCACCAAGCTCCTCTGTCCATGGAATTTTCCAGTCTAGAATACTGGAGCGAGTTGCCATTTCCTATTCCAGTGAATCTTCCTGACCCAGGGATAGAACCAGTTTCTTCTGCATCTCCTGCACTGGCAGCCAGATTCTTTACCACTAGTGCCACCTGGGAAGCCCACACAGCTCCTTGATGTATGATGTGAAGTCGCTCAGTCATGTCCGACTCTTTGTGACCCCATGGACTGTAGCCTACCACGCTCCTTTGTCCATGGGATTTTCCATGCAAGAGTACTGGAGTGGGCTGCCATTTCCTTCTCCATAGGATCTTCCCAACCCAGGGAATGAACCTGGGTCTCCCACATTGTAGGCAGACACTTTACCATCTGAGCCACACAGCTCCTTCAGTTCAGTTCAGTTCAGTCACTCAGTTGTGTCCAACTCTTTGCAACCCCATGAATCACAGCACGCCAGGCCTCCTTGTCCATCACCAACTCCTGGAGTTCACCCAAACTCATGTGCATCTAGTCGGTGATGCCATCCAGCCATCTCATCCTCTGTCGTCCCCTTCTTCTCCTGCCCTCAATCCCTCCCAGCATCAGAGTCTTTTCCAATGAGTCAACTCTTGGCATGAGGTGGCCAAGTATTAGAGTTTCAGCCTCAGCCTCAGTCCTTCCAATGAACACCCAGGACTGGTCTCCTTTAGGATGGACTGGTTGGATCTCCTTGCAGTCCAAGGGACTCTCAAGAGTCTTCTCCAACACCACAGTTCAAAAGTATCAATTCTTTGGTGCTCAGCTTTCTTCACAGTCCAACTCTCACATCCATATATGACCACTGGAAAAACCATAGCCTTGACTAGACGGACCTTTGTTGGCAAAGTAATGTCTCTGCTTTTGAATATGCTATCTAGGTTGGTCATAACTTTCCTTCCAAGGAATAAGCGTCTTTTAATTTCATGGCTGCAATCACCATCTGCACTGATTTTGGAGCCCAGAAAAATAAAGTCTGACACTGTTTCCACTGTTTCCCCATCTATTTCCCATGAAGTGATGGGACCAGATGCCATGATCTTCGTTTTCTGAATGTTGAGCTTTAAGCCAACTTTTTCACTCTCCTCTTTCACTTTCATCATGAGGCATTTGAGTTCCTCTTCACTTTCTGCCATAAGGGTGGTATCATCTGCATATCTGAGGTTGTTGATATTTCTCCTGGCAAACTTGATTCCAGCTTGTGCTTCCTCCAGCCCAGCGTTTCTCATGATGTACTCTGCATATAAGTTAAATAAGCAGGGTGACAATATTACAGCCTTGACATACTCCTTTTCCTATTTAGAACCAGGCTGTTGTTCCATGACCAGTTCTAACTGTTGCTTCCTGACCTGCATATAGGTTTCTCAAGAGGCAGGTCAGGTGGTCTGGTATTCCCATCTCTTTCAGAATTTTCCACAGTTTATTGTGATCCACACAGTCAAAGGCTTTGGCATAATCAGTAAAGCAGAAATAGGTGTTTTTCTGGAACTCTCTTGCTTTTTTGATGATCCAGCGGATGTTGGCAATTTAATCTCTGGTTCCTCTGCCTTTCCTAAAACCAGCTTGAAATCTGGAAGTTCACAGTTCAGGTATTGCTGAAGCCTGGCTTGGAGAATTTTGAGCATTACTTTACTAGCGTGTGAGACGAGTGCAATTGTGCGGTAGTTTGAGCATTCTTTGGCATTGCCTTTCTTTGGGATTGGACACGGCTCCTTAGGAAAAGCAAATGTCCAATATGTATGAACAGCGAGCAGGGAGGAGATCCTAGGACAGAACTTTCAGGAGTCACAACTTTCACAAATAGGGGAGAACAGTCAATGCCATCAGCACTGAGTGGCCCAGAGGGAGCAGGAAGCCCAGGAGGGTCCATTGCCAAGAAAGTCAAGGCTAGAGACTGTTCCAAAAGGGGAGAGTGGTGGCCTGGCTCAAAAGCTGAGAGTAAGGAGGAAAAAGTGCTCAGAGATGAAGCACAAAGGTAAAGGAAGTGGCTGAAAAATGTGAGGAGGGCAGTTTCAATGAAGTGGAGGGATGAGGCATCATTTCTCCTGCTTCCATCTACCTTATTGACCCTAATGAAAGGATATTTGTTTAGACATCAGGCTCACCCAGCTGAGTCCTTCTTTGCACAACTCTAGCAGGTATGGAATATGTATGCATATAGGTATACACATACACACACGTCCTTTTAAACATAGTTTACATGTCTTCTAGATGTTGAACTCCTATTATTTTTCTATCATGAAAACCATGAAGTTAATTTTCAAAAACTGATTTACACAGGGGATTCATGATGCTTTATCTCTGATCTACCACTTAAATGCAGCTCTATTTGTGTTAGTTTTTCCAAATGCATTTTTTTTTCCTGGCTTTCTTTTTACCCCTCTCTAAGAAGCGAGGTTTCATATGCTTAGATACCAGGGTAAGTTTTGTCTGAATCAGACAAACTGGCTTTAGGAGGCTGAAAAATGTATTCTATTAGATTGAAAATGTGCCCTGGATTCAGGCAAGCTTTGAGCACATACCCAAAACTGCCTTTTCATCACCTTTCTTTCCCTTATAAGCAGGGTGGAAATTTTAAAACTGAAATTGTTAAGGTAACATTTGCCTCACTGAGATTCAGCCAAAATTGATAAAAGGACAGAAAACTCAAAATGATCTGTTTGCATTACAGTTACCTTTTTTTGCAATTAGAATATTTAAAGAAAGTAAATTTCTGGCAGAGAAAAGCACCTTTCAGATCTAATCGAAAGAAATAGGCTGTTTAAATTTAAGATCTTTGGGGAAATAAACTGGTAACTCTCAGATCACAGAAGACAGGACCCTGCTGACTTAAGTAGTCTCAGTATCTGATGCCTGGCAGTCCCCCTCCCACAACTCCTTAGCAAACTCTCAGAAGGATGACAACTAGGTGATTCTAACTGGAAAACAGAAAATCAAAGAACTAAAAACCCTTGCTGGAACCCATCAGATGCGTGATTAAAAAGGAAACCAGAATGCTTCCTTCCTTCCTTCTGCACCCCACACACCTCCCACGGCTAACTCAGCAGCAGTACCATGGTTTCCTGAGCTCATCATTAAACCCTCCGCCAAGCAAGTACCTTTAGACTGGATTAACAAATTTGTTCAGCTTTCCAATTTGATTATTTTTTGTCTCCTTCAATCACAATGTAAACAATGTTTATGAATATTTTAAAGGACACAAAGAAAAGCAGGCTATCTATTTCATGTGCTCTGTGATTCACAACATTTATACAAGATGGTCACTGCCCCATGGTAAACTATGAGTGGTGTTACATCAGTGAAACACTGTTCAGAAGCCCAAAATAATTAACAATAATTGAGAGCTTACAGGTGTTTCAGAAAGAGTAATAAAGAGTTTGTGCAAAAATGCTGTGTGTGCCACACAGATGGCCACATCCTAGCAGGAGACACTCATTTCTCCAGCTTCTAGGAATGTTGTCCTTGGTGAGAGGGAGCTGCCCCACCCACCCAAGGTGATGCCCCCATTCCCAGAGACAGCCTCTTTCCAATGGCTGGCCTGTGCTGCTACATGGACATTCAAATGCCTTGCCTCGAATTGGGACAATTCAGAAGAGCTATTCCAGTTCAAGAGTTCCCCTGGGGATTGGCTGAGGTCTTCGTTGAAACTTTGATGGACATCATAGTTCATCTTTTTCCTCTGTCCGATCCTGGTTCCCTTACTCCCACATAGGTACTCTCCCAAGAGCATTCCCAGTAAAATTCCTGAAAGCCAATATCCATTGAAGACTGTTTCCTAAAAGATTCAACTTATAATCACATGGCAGACTATTTGCAAACATATGGCTTTCCCTCTCTGTGGGAATCTTACAACTCCATACCTGTTGACGTCAGGCTGAGCCATGTACTTTACGTTATTACTGAAACGTGAGCATAAGTGAGAAATGCCACTTGTGAGCAGAAGCTTTTAAGAGTCATCAGGTGATTCTATCACTTTTCTTTTCCTTCTGTGTGTCATGATAGGAGCATATAGAACTGGAACTTTAGCATGAGTCCAGCAATAAAAGGTCTATACAGCTGATGAGAAGTGGCCCACCACTGACATGTAAAGTAAGTGAAAAATAAGGTTACTATAAGCCACTAAGATTTGGGGATTATTTAACACTGCCACATAGCCAACTAAGCAAGGTGAGATAATAACCTCACCAAATTATAACCTAAAATGATACTTTTAAAAGTACCCCTTATTGAAAGATGTATATTATCATATGTGAAATAGATCGCCAGTCCAGGTTCAATGCATGAGACAGGATGCTCAGGGCTGGTGCACTGGGATGACCCTGAGGGATGGGATGGGGAGGGAGGTGGGAGAGGGGTTCAGGATGGGGAACACATGTACACCCATGGCTGATTCATGTCAATGTATGGCAAAAACCACTACAATATTGTAAAGAAATTAGCCTCCAATTAAAATAAATAATTTTTTAAAAGAAAAAAAAAGTACCCCTTTCCCATTCTTTTAATTCTCAATATCTCTAACATTTAGACTTGTCCTTGAAAGCGAAAAGTGAAAGTAGTTCAGTCGTATCCGACTCTTAGCAACCCCATGGACTATACAGTCCATAGAATTCTCCAGCAAGAATACTAGAGTGGGTCCCTTCTCCAGGAGTTCTTCCCAACCCAGGGATTGAACTCAGGTCTCCCGCATTGCAGAAGAATTCTTTACCAGCTGAGCCACCAGGATGCCCCAGGAATACTGGGCCTATCCCTTCTCCAGAGGATCTTCCTGACCCGTGAATCCTAGGAACATCTTTTTCTGCAACTGAATTTCAACTGCCTACCAAAATGTAACTTCATCTCTCTTGATCCTCTTCCTGAGCAAAACAAGGTCAAAAAATGAGTAAGAAACCTCTGAGTCTCCTTGGATGTTACGGTGGATGGGGGAAGCAGAGGGCCAAGAAAAGAGAGAGGCCTCACACCAAAAGAGAGAATTTCCTTAGCAGATTGTGGCAGAAGGAAGAAAGGAATGGAAATTTACCATCTTTGCCCTTATCCTTGTTCATTAATATAAGGATGGGGGAACACTACATTAACAAATATGGCAGGATGACCAAGACCCAAAGGTTAGCAGTATTTGAGTGGAGAAATTATGGGAAGTTTTCTTCTATGTAGTTGTCTGTGATTGCAAAGGCATTTCTTTTTTTAACTTTTTTTTTTCAAAATCACAAATATAATTTATTTATATAACTTTCTTGACTTCTAATGACCTACAGATTATAACACAGACTTTTATCCCATCATATCACAAGTACTCTTTAGATTTGCCTTTTCTGTACTATGGCATCTTGGTCCCCAAGCCATAGTGTATCTGGACTGTTCTCATGACCAAAGCAACAATGGCCTTGGGATAACCTATTTTGCACATATTTTTCTCTCTGTTTAGAGCTGCAGAACTCCTACTCCTTCTTCAAGAAGTAGCAAAGATATTTCTAATGAACATATTCTTCTGTGGCTAAAAGAAACCAAATAGTTTCCAAAAAAACAAATATCCATGATCAGGCAACTGCTACTGTCTCAATCCACGTGCCCATGTTACCTGATGGGTGTCTGGAGGCTAGCTCAGGTGATGGGGAACAGAGCTGGAGGGAGATATTCTCAATCCAGGAATAAAAGCATGCATCAAAATCAGGAAGAGGGACAAAGGCATACAAGTGTCAGGCAGTGTGGAAGAACACAGGGTACCAGGACAGCAATAGCCTTGCTGGGGCGCAGGATAGGAGCAAAAGGAAGAATGATGGGAGACAAGGCCAAGACAAAGTCAGGGCCTGATGTGAAGGACTCAAGGTGATGAGGGGGGCCTCTCACTATCTACTGTCTGTCAATTGCACTGTGGCATTCTCAAGACACTCACAACTTGCTGTATTAATTGTTAACAGCCACTGTGTAAAGCAGTATGGAATTTCCTTAAAAAACTAAAAATAGAGCTACCCTATGATCCTGCAACCCTCCTCCTGGGCATATATCCAGAGGAAAATATAATTTTAAAAGATACATGCACTCCAATGTTCACTGCAGCACTATTGACAATAGCCAGGGCATGGAAGCAACATAAATATTCATCGACAGAAGAATAGATAAAGATGTGGCCCATACACACACACACACACACACACACACACACACACACACAATGGAATATTACTCAGCCATAAAAAAGAATGAAATAATGCCATTTGCAGCAACACAGATGGACCTAGAAAATATCATATCAGGTGAAGTAAGCCAGGCAGGAAAAGACAAGTATCACATGTTATCACTTATATGTAGAAACTAAAAAAAAAAAATTTATTTCACAGAAATAGATCCACAGACACAGAAAATATGCTTATGGTCACCAAAAGGAAATTGAGATGGGAAGGGATAAATGAGGAGATCAGGATTAACATATACACACTACTAAATATAAAATAGATAGCCAACAAGGACTTACTATACAGCATAGGGAACTATGCTCAATATTTTGTAACAACCTATAAGGGAAAGAATCTGAAAAAAAAAAAAATATATATATATATATATATCTGAATCACTGAATCACTTAATATCTGAATCACTTTGCTATATACCTGAAACTGGATGTGAGAGTTGGACCATAAAGAAAGCTGAGCACCAAGAATAGATGTTTTTGAATTGTGGTGTTGGAGAAGACTTGAGAGTCCCTTGGACAGAAGGGAGATCAAACCTGTCAATCCTAAAGGAAATCGGTCCTGGATATTCATTGGAAGGACTGATACTGAAGCTGAAGGACCAATACTTGGGCCACCTGATGGAAGAACTGACTTATTGGAAAAGACCCTGATGCTGGAAAAGACTGAAGGCAGGAGGAGAAAGGGGAGCTGGTCGGATGGCATCACTGACTCAATGCACATGAGTTTGAGCAAGCTTTGGGAGTTGGTGATGGACAGGGAAGCCTGGCGTGCTGCAGTCCATGGGGTCACAAAGAGTCGGACACAACTTGAGTGACTGAACTAATACCTGGAACTAACCCAACACTGTAAATCAAGTATACTTCAATAAGAAAAGTTAAAAAACACAAAGGAACAAAATCCTGGTGGGATGATCTAGAAGTTTCTCCTATCCTAGGAAAATTGCTCTTTAAGTATTTTTATGTTTCCCTGACACTGTCAGAAGATTATTAAATCAAAGGCCCAAGATTTTTTAAAATCCCAAAATAATAAGGAGATGTGACTTCTATTTGCCCTACAAAATCTGCATCCATTTTTTTTTTCATTAAAGGAGACTCAAAATATCAAAACCATGATGATGAAGAGTTAAGTTAGTGGTGATTTCGTTCCTCAGTTCATGTTTTATGAATTCATAAATGTTCATCCCATTTGACAGTGTCTCAGAATCTCATGTCTTCTGGTGGAACTTCCTAGCTTACAAGGCTTCTGCAAGTTTATGACCACATTAAAATTACTCTTCTGAACAGTGTTGTGAGAGAGGCCTTGCTGGGTCCATTTTACAGCTAAAGGGACTGAGAGCTGTAACATGAAAATGGTGTGCCCTCCCTGGAAATGCTTTGAATCTGGTCAATTCTGACTTTAAATTGAGACCCTGCTACTTATCAACTGGGTAGACTACTTAATCTCTTTGAACCTCATATTCTTAATGTTTGACAAGGGATGATGAATATGCCTCACAGGGTTTTATAAACATTTCGGTGAGGTTTCAGCCCATGATAGCAGGGTTATGGCAGCAGTGACTCTTCTTACGGCTCAAGGGGCAGAGCTCAGGTTTGAACGCACTTAATTAAACGAAGGCAGCGCTCTCTCTCCTTGTTACAACACAGACATGTCCGTAAGGATGGGGTGGAGGGCAGGCAGGACCTCATTCGTCAAGCCTCTAAGAGATTTTGCCTGACTCCTATTCTTCAGACTTATGTTGTTCTACCATGTTTCAGGAGACACAGTCACTACTCCAAAAGAAAGTGTCTCATCACATTATATGAGGGGATAGGGTTATAGATTTTGTTGTAGATTTTGGATTACCAGGAATAAGCCCTGATAATTGAGGCAGAAGTATTTTTGGCTTGCTAAATGTGATTTCACAGATTTTGAGAAACATGTTTCCATGTAAGTCAATCATTAGGTCTTTCAAAAAAGGAAAGTCTCTGAATGTACTTCATTGTTAAATTCTCCCACAAGAGTATAACCTTAATGCTGAAATCAAGAATGTGTTGATTATGAAACAAACATTGTCGGGGCAAGGATGTTCTAACTCCTTTATCTGTTCAACACTAGGAACAGAACACTTTGGGCTCCTACGCAACTCAAAGTAGACGTCCGTTCATTTTTCTTGGATGAATATTGAATCTCGAAAAAAAGATGGCTGAATGGACCTTTTGCAGAACAAGGATGAGTGTGTCTGGCACAAAGTGAAAAATATGAAAGACTTTCTTTCATCTCCATGTGAGGCTCTTTTTCTTCTTCCCTCTGTACTCTTCCTTTGCAGGTAAAGCTTGTTTCATAACATGGGGAAGATCTTTTGAGGCTAAAGGATTATTATTTATTTCTCATTAATTAAAGTGGCAGAAACCCTTTGAAGTAAATCAGTTCTTTTAAGTTAGATCAGATTTCACATCAATTAAAGCCACCATCACTGAGCAGACCCATGAAAGTTCACCTCTCCTTTAAAAACATTTGAGGGTTTGGCTGGTACATGAATGATTTTCTTAGGAGAGGGGTTTTCCTGGTTTGTCTTAAGAATTCCTGGTGGGATGTTGCAGTGGAATTCACATTTTCAGTCCTCCACTCATCAGATAAATACTATTTCTCCACATTTAAATTCAGCAAAAGCCAAAAATTATAAAAACAGCAGCAATCCCTTTCCTCATGTAAGGATTCTGTATTCAGGAATATAAAGACCCCTGTTATGTTTGATTCAACACTTTCAAAGTTCTCATTAGGAAACACTGAACACTCTTGGATTAGTTGTCAGATTTCTTGTTTTCATTTTTGACTCTTTTTATCATATTACATGCCCAAGCATAAACATCACATTCTAATTCCCGCCAGCATCATGGAATCATGAAGGGGGTCTTCCATTTATTGCTGTGGGCAGAGGTCCTTCTGAACCTGGACTGGCTTCCTCCATCAGAGGATTAGACTCTTCCCATGTTAAGAAAGTTGCTAAGATGCAGAGCTACAACAGATGAAGCAGTGGTTGTTAGAGTATATACATGGTTTTGACTCCTTCTTTTGTGGCTAAGAAGATATCTGCTTTTATTTCTGAGAGAGATACTCAGCATACCCACTCTTCGCTATTCAATGATCTCACCTTGTGTGTGCATACCCAGTCATGTCTGACTCTTTGTGACCCCATGGACTGTGGCCCGCTAGGTTCATCTGTCCATGCAATTTCCCAGGCAAGAATGCTGGAGTGGGTTGCTATTTCCTACTCCAGAGGATCTTCCCAACCCAGGGATCAAACCTGTGTGTCCTGCATTGGCTGGCATATTCTTTAGCACTGAGCCACCTGGGAAGCCCTTTAGCAAAAGTTTATGGACCTGAAAATTACTTTTCCTCTAGGCATGAACTATATTATAGAAAGACTGGTTATTCCCTTGCTTCTTGAGTGCTCAGTCTTTTGAGGCCCTTCAGACCTGGCCATTCTCAGTTGCCCATTCTCTGCTCTGCCTAAGGAAAGATCCCCTGGAGGCCTTTCCCACCACGATACTCAAAGTCCTCCAACAGCAGTACTGTGTTGCTTTATTTTCTGCTTTCAAACTATGCCTGTGGCTCTTAAATTTTTGAAAAGGCACTTACTGATTCCAAACACATTCTCCTTAAATCTTCAATGAGGCAAAATGTTTAAAATCTTCAAATCACATTGATGCAATCTTTTAAGTGTGTTTGTGATACAGACAATATGATCAGCTACCTGGTCTTCTCTCTGTACAGCAGTCCTGTTAAAATCCATCTTCCACTTTCCAGTGAAATCAAGCACCGGGGAGAAAGTTCCGTCCAAGGAAGGTTACTGTTGCAAGTAGACTGTGTCCACAACTTGTGGGAAACAAAGCAAATGATGCCATGTTCATGGTTCTGAGAGATTGCAGGGGAGGCAAGCTGAGGTCAAGGGGAAGGAAAAGTCAAGTTCATCTCATACATCCCAAACATGCATACAAGGATTCCAGGATCAGCAGAGTTCCTCAGTGTTTTCACCAACATCACAGCAGCAACAGATTGAAGAGAAGTGAACTTTGTGTCTAAGGAGGGAACTTAGAGACAGAGAACCAGAGAACTCTGGACTCTTTGAATGGGTCCAATGCGTAATTTCCTGAATTCTTCACTAAAGACTGCTTGTATTTTGAGGGCAAAGTAAGACATTCCAAGCCCTGACTGGGAGCTAACATGAATCTGTACATTCTTCCAGGTTTCCAGGTACAGTATAATTATAAATAAGGACTGGCTGAACCAAGGTGACCCTAATTATCTTTATTAAAAACACAGATGGAGAGGCAATAGAAGCTAGTGTATAAGAAAAGCTGATTCTTAGACCAGAACTATGTTTAAAGATAAACTGCTAAGTCACTTCAGTCATGTCTGACTCTGTGTGACCCCATAGATGGCAGCCCACCAGGCTCCCCCGTCCCTGGGATTCTCCAGGCAAGAACACTGGAGTGGGTTGCCATTTCCTTCTCCGATGCATGAAAGTGAAAAGTGAAAGTGAAGTCGCTCAGTCGTGTCCGACTCTTAGCGACCCCATGGACTGCAGCCTACCAGGCTCCTCCGTCCATGGGATTTTCCAGGCAAGAGTACTGGAGTGGGCTGCCATTGCCTTCTCTTAAAGATAAACTAACGGCTTAGAAAATTCCGGTTTTGGTATACTGTCCTGTATTTAATTTTTTACAGATTATCTGAAATTTCTCCTGCTCTAATTCTGAAATTATTACAGTGTAGTGATTAAGGCTCTCCTACCAAATATAGTTTGCATTCCATGTTCTCCACTTACTAATTGTGGAATATTGGGCAAGTTATTGAAACTTTCCAAGCCTCAATCTCTTCACTTGTATAATGGGAACAATAAAATCTGCCTGGTGAGAGAGAGGGCTGTTGTGAGAATTCAAACAGACAAAGCATCTGAAGTACTCAGCTCAGACAAGCAGCAGACACTCTCCATTGTTGCTATCATTTAATTTGGACGATTTGACTTTGCTGATTTCAGCAGAAGTGAACCCACAAGAATGGCTTCACCTTCAGAACCCGTTAGCTTCCATTTTTCCTTTCCACCACCTCAGTTTCCTCTTGTCATGACATAGAGAAACCTTGGCACATTATGTGTGTTTCATAGCCCATCCAAGTCATTTCTATATCTCTGAATAAAGGAGGTGCCAACACAATCCCAATGCATTTACTGTTTCCCAGCAAAGAAAATGCCCAATTAGAAATATTGAAGAGTCTATGTCCATACCACCCTGAACGTGCCCGATCTTATTTGATCTTGGAGGCTAAGCAGGGTTGGGCCTGATTAGTACTTGAATGGGAGAAATATTGAAGACCCTCTTTCTCAGAGCCAGATTCCTCCCCGGTGATCTTCTCAGCCAATAATGGATTCAGGAAGTTTTTAGGCATCTTGGGAAATAAAGCATCCACCATTACATTTTACTTTGTCTTCTAAGAACATCAATGATCCACACTTACTGCTTGGTTTGTGACACTTCCAGTGGGCACTTTGTATCTTTTCCACAAACTGAAGTATCACAAAGGCCTAAAAGCTTAGGTCATTGTTGTCTTTCAAGACCAAGCTATACAATGTTCCGCACACTCAGAAGTACTATATAATCATTCTACAAGTCACGAGGCGCCCACAAAATCATGAGAATCTGCACAAGGGTTGACCTTGCCCAACGTGCATGACTTGAATGGAATGTCGAATTTCACAGAAAAATACTTTAAGAATGGAGTCTTCACTAATATCCCAGTTATCCAAGTCTCTGGATGCTTTTTGGCCACATTGCAGGACTTGTGGAGATCTTAGATCTCCTACCAGGGATTGAACCCAGGCCCATGGCAGTGAAAGCGCTGAGTCCTAACCACTGGACCACCAAGCAGTTCCTAGGTTTTGAGTTTGTATCTTGTTACTAGGAAGGAACCCTGTCAAATGTCAATTTGGGATTATTTCATACCATAGCCTGTCAGTGTCATGCCATTGATTTCGGGGGCATCCCCTATGACCTGACCGTGGAGCAGGTGCTAAGTGACACACATGTGTGAGTAAAGGTACTTTCAAGCAGTGTCTTGAACATTAGTTCAAGTCATTTTGGCCAAGGTGGTGCTGCCGATTCCTCCTGAGAGAGTTCATCAGGGTCTGAGAGGTTGTGTCCTAGAGAATCACTCAGTCTCAGTATAGAGTTTGGCATCTCTGAGATTCTTTTATCCTCAAAAGGAGGCAGGGAAAGGGAGGAAATGAACTAAAGCTTATTGAACCCCATTGTGTCAGACACTGTTTTAGAGACTTTTCAGATGCCATCTTGTAACACATGAGGCACTTTATATGCCTCACAAAGAACTCCTTTGAGAGAACTCTGTAACACATTGTATTCATCTTCCAGCATCCATTCCATGGAGTCACCATCCCTCATATATACACTTATGCCTTTAACCCTAGTGAGTTGTCAATTACCAAGCCTTAAGTTCTCAGATATAGAGGTGGTTATTTGGGACAGGCTAGACAGAGAAGAACTGAAGAAGGCAATGGCACCCCACTCCAGTACTCTTGTCTGGAAAATCCCATGGACGGAGGAGCCGGGTGGGCTACAGTCCACGGGGTCGCTAAGAGTTGGACACGAATGAGCAACTTCACTTTCACTTTCCACTTTCATGCACTGGAGAAGGAAATGGCAACCCACTCCAGTGTTCTTGCCTGGAGAATCCCAGGGGCGGCGGAGCCTGGAGGGCTGCTGTCTATGGGGTCGCACGGAGTCGGACACGACTGACGCGACTTAGCAGCAGCAGCAGTAGACAGAGCAGATATCCTCTGTGAGTTACACCTGCTAGAAGAGCAAAGATCTTTTTCTTTTGATTGACTGAATAATGGACATTTCCCCTGATACTGTTGATAGGCATCCTCAGGATGAAATAACAAAAAGAGAGAAGTAAAACTGAATGACTGAGAAAGTACCATAACCTTAATATATCATTTGCATTATTTGAGCTCGTGGTTCTAACTTTGCCTGAAACTGAACAGACTGCTGTGGATTCCCACTTTTTGCCCCTGAATCCAGTTTGTTTATGTCACTGGTAACTTAAAGGGTCCTAGACAAACAAAAGAGCTATTATATTCATCTGATGAGTGAGCAAACCAAGACTCAGAGAGAGAATAAAGTTTTCTTGTCCCCAAAATGGCAGGGCTGAGATTGAATCCAGATATTTTATCTCCAAAGTTTGTGTTCTTTCTATCCTGGTGCCTCCCTGGAAGGTCAAGAGGAGTTGTAGAACTCTTTCCAGATGTCTGAATTCCCCAAGAGTTGAATTATGTCTGCAAAACAGACCAAGGGTAGTCAGTGATTTTCACATTTGGTGTGAGCCAAAACGGGCCTGATCAGAAAAGCTCACTAACAGAAGACTCTGGAATGGAACCAACCCGCTTGCTCTGCATGATTCCAACTTCCTATTGGGCAGCGCGGGTGAGCAGGGAGGCCACAGACTAGGAGAACACTAAATCCCAGCTGAAAGACAAGCAGATACATTCCCAAGGACAACTTCACATGACGAGAAATAACTTAGGCCATCCCAGATGCAGAAGAGGGATGGACAGAGGAGTGGGGCATGGATTGCAGGGGAAATCAGAGTGTCGAGTAGTTTGAAATCAGAGGAAGTATGATGTGGATCTCTGTAGTGGGAAGTATTAACTACAGGAGCTGGTCTAAGAATGGTCTGCAAACATGTACAGCGATGGAAACACTCAAGATCACATTGGTCCATTCAGTCACTTGCCCACTCGTTCATTCATTCATTCACTTTTCCAGCAAATACTTATTAAGCATCTACTATGTATCAGGCTTTACACTAAGAACTGGGAACTCAATGATTAAGATGGGGTTCCTGCTTCAGGGTTTTATATTTGGAAGCCATGTATGCCAGTCATCCATGAATGTGTATGCATGAGTGGGGTGTGTGTGTGAAGGAGAGAAAGCGGCAGAGAGAGACAGAGATGAAGAGAGATCTGGACTGTTGATACTGATGATTTCAGAAAAACAATTCATGCCAGTAGAGATATTTCCTTCTAAAGAGTCATGTTCATGATGATACCTTTAGAAGGAGGAAAGCCTTATTTAACCCATCTTTGTGAGTAGAAATTCTGATGGCTGGCAGAATGCCTTGGGGATGAGGACGAGGATAGTAGGGGTGGAAGGAGGAAGACCCAGCTCAAGGAGAAAAAGAACTTCTGAAATGGGACCTGTGAAGGTTGCCAAAGACAGCCATGCCTGCTCCTCTGCTGAGTCCTCACTTGAACGAGGCGTTCATCTTGGACCCAGGACAATTACTGGAACTATACTATATCAGACAGAAGTCAGCTCTCAATCGGTAACTGATTGTAACACTGTATGGAGCTTCATAGACTGTAAAAATGGTTTTCATGTGTCAGTACATCATCTCACCTGATCTTTATAGCAACTTGGGGGCAGGGCAGATTTGACTAATTCACTTTTCAGATGTGGAAAATGAGGATCATGGCAAGGAACTGATTTACCTAAGCTCACACAGCAGGAAACGTGGCAGGCTGGGACCTGAGTTCCAATCATTTGTGTACAAAGCTCATGACTTCCAATTAACCGGACACCTAACTTCTGCTTCATCCCAGGAGTCTCTGGACATCAGAACTGACTGACCAAAGAGGCTAATTGACAATCAGAGGGCTATTCAAGGTAGTACAGTTCCTTTTTGAGGAAGAATCCTAGCCTGAGGGTAATATATCCCATCAGCCTTTTGGGACCGTAAAAGGTCAGTTTTCATTCCAATCCCAAAGAAAGGCAATGCCAAAGAATGCTCAAACTACTGCACAATTGCACTCATCTCACACGCTAGTAAAGTAATGCTCAAAATTCTCCAAGCCAGGCTTCAGCAATATGTGAACCGTGAACTTCCTGATGTTCAAGCTGGTTTTAGAAAAGGCAGAGGAACCTGAGATCAAATTGCCAACATCTGCTGGATCATGGAAAAAGGAAGAGTTCCAGAAAAACATCTATTTCTGCTTTATTGACTATGCCAAAGCCTTTGACTGTGTGGATCACAATAAACTGTGGAAAATTCTGAAAGAGATGGGAATACCAGACCACCTGATCTGCCTCTTGAGAAATTTGTATGCAGGTCAGGAAGCAACAGTTAGAACTGGACATGGAACAACAGACTGGTTCCAAATAAGAAAAGGAGTTCGTCAAGGCTGTATATTGTCATCCTGTTTATTTAACTTATATTCAGAGTACATCATGAGAAAGGCTGGACTGGAAGAAACACAAGCTGGAATCAAGATTGCTGGGAGAAATATCAATAACCTCAGATATGCATATGACACCACCCTTATGGCAGAAAGTGAAGAGGAACTCAAAAGCCTCTTGATGAAAGTGAAAGAGGAGAGTGAAAAAGTTGGCTTAAAGCTCAACATTCAGAAAACAAGGATCATGGCATCTGGTCCCATCACTTCATGGGAAATAGATGGGGAAACAGTGGAAACAGTGTCAGACTTTATTTTTCTGGGCTCCAAAATCACTGCAGATGGTGACTGCAGCCATGAAATTAAAAGACACTTACTTCTTGGAAGGAAAGTTATGACCAACCTAGATAGCATATTCAAAAGCAGAGACATTACTTTGCCCACAAAGGTTCATCTAGTCAAGGCTATGGTTTTTCCAGTGGTCATGTATGGATGTGAGAGTTGGACGGTGAAGAAGGCTGAGCGCTGAAGAATTGATGCTTTTGAACTGTGGTGTTGGAGAAGACTCTTGAGAGTCCCTTGGACTGCAAGGAGATCCAACCAGTCCATTCTGAAGGAGATCAGCCCTGGGATTTCTTTGGAAGGAATGATGCTAAAGCTGAAACTCCTGTACTTTGGCCACCTCATGCGAAGAGTTCTCATTGGAAAAGACTCTGATGCTGGGAGGGATTGGGGGCAAGAGGAGAAGGGGACGACAAAGGATGAGATGGCTGGATGGCATCACTGACTTGATGGACGTGAGTCTGAGTGAACTGCGGGAGTTGGTGATGGACAGGGAGGCCTGGCATGCTGCGATTCATGGGGTTGCAAAGAGCCGGACACGACTGAGCGACTGATCTGATCTGATCTGACTCAAGAATTTGGTTAACAAGCATTTTCTTGAAGAGAAGGGACTCAAGTGAGATAATGTAGAAAGTTCCCAGCACAGAGCCATTCACATAGTAGGTACCCAATTATTGCTACACTCAAGATCTATACCCTGTCTCTCCAGCCATATTTCCCACCATTTTTCCAGCAGTCACACTAATGTACTTTAAATTCCTCCAGCACATGTAGTTATTACAGTGATCTCAGTATGAGAGTTGAGTCAACAGAGTCACAGAGAGGTTATGTAACTTGCCTAAGATCACACAGAAAGTCAGCAAGGTGGTGAAGAGTCAAACTTAGGAAATCTGGCTTCAGAGCATACACTTCACTCCCATGCCTTTTCCAAGGCACTGAGTAGATGGATAGAAAAGAAGAAAATTCATCAAGAGGCAAGAACATGCTTACCTCACAATGTTGTCATAAGACATTCATGAATTTATTCACAAAAGCAACTAGAAGGGACTCCTTTGGCAGTCCAGTGGGTAAGACCTCATCTTCCAATGAAAGGGTTGCAGGTTTGATCCCTGCTCGGGGAACTGAGATCCCACATGCCTCAGGGCCAAAAAACCAAAACATAAAACAGAAGCAATACTGTAACAAATTCAATAAAGACTTTTTAAAATGGTTCACATTAAAAAAAATCTTTAAAAATCAATTAGAGCATGGCTGGCTCAATTAATGTTAGCCATTGTTTCACTCATCACAGAGTTCACATCAAGAACCAGTTTCTCAGGGAAACTCCTCAGTGCCTGCTATCTGATCAGTTCCCCTTATTACACCCTCCTATAAAAAGTCAGAGTATCCTATGGGGCACTTATCTTTGTCTGTAATTATACATTCATTTTTGATTTGTTTCTTTCATTTTCTTCTGTAACCCAATGCCCAACCTTTACAAAAACAAACAAACCAAAAAAAACCCCAACAAATCCCAACATAATAAGTATTTCCTGAATGAATGGATGAGTGAATGAAACATTCCTTGCCGCCCTAGAGTCCTACATTTTTCTCCTCTGGGTGGGAGGAGAATATTCTTCTTTGTTTCCCTTCATGCCATCTCAGACTCTCACGCATTTCCCATAGCTCATCTACATGGTGTTTACAGGTGCCTTCTGAAAACCGCCTACTCCCTGGTTTCTAAACTCAGCTAAGCTATGTCTCTGAAATGTCAGCCTCTCCCGTGAAATCTCCTTCTCAAAAGCAGCAAGAAATTTAGACAAGGAAAGTTTTCAGTGCCTCTCCACATTGTGCCAATTGTATAATGACTCTGTGGGATTCAGTTTATTTCCAAATCTAGACCCACTCTGAACAAAATGGAGGCTTCTAAACTCATCCCAGTGGATCTCAAACCCACTTCTGACTTTGAAAGATTACGGATTTTTCTGGTTTTGATGAGTGCCAAGAGGGAACAGAAAGTTCCAGAAAATACCATGGTGTTGTTTCTGTCCATTGTGTCCTTTTCTTTTCTCATCTTGATGTGGTCTTTTCTTTAGAAACTGTATTCTCTTTCTGCTCCATGATTGTACTCTTTACAAATACCTGCCTTTCCTTTCAAAGAAGCTGTTTTGTTTCTGGTTGCACATAAAATGAAAAGGCACAGATTTCTTCAAACACACGTTTTTGGCTTCCTTATTACAGAGATTTTCTCAATATCTGTTCTTTGCTTGTGTTCTCTGCTCCCTTAATCTTAGTTTTAAAATTTTCTTTCTTCTGAAATCACCCTACTCACCAGCATGAATATATGCGTTTTAAACCCCACTTTGCTGTGTCACCTTAACTTTTTCATTTGTAAAATTGACGATACTTACACTACAGGTTAATTGTGATCCTTGAAAATGAGATAATGTAGAGTGGCCATCATCAAAAATATACCAGATAACAAGTGTTGGAGAGGATTTGGAGAAAAAGGAACACTTGAGCACAGTTGGTGGGAATGTAAATTGGTATAGCCAGTATAGAAAACAATATGAAGATTGTTTTTTAATTAATAAGAATAAAACTACCTGGAGAATTAGCATATGATCCAACAATTCCACTTCTGGATGTGTATTTGAAGAACATGAAAACATTTAATTCAAAAAGTTAAGCATCTCCATGGTCATTGCTGCATTATTTACAAAAGCCAAGATATCAAAACAACCTAAGCATCCATTGATACACAAGTAGAAAAAGAATATGTGGGGGGGGGGGTTGTGTGTGTGCATTCTCAGTCACTAAGTCATGTCTTACTCTTTGTAACCCCATGGACTGTAGTCTGCAAGGCTCCTCTGTCCATGGGATTATCCTGGCAAGAATACTAGAGTGGGTTGTCATTTCCTCCTCCATGGTATATATGTGTGTGTGTATGTATACATACACAATGAAATATTATTCAGTCATAAGAAAGATTGAAATCTTGCCATTTGGGACAGGACTGATGGACCTTGAGTGCATTATGCTAAGGAAAATACATCAGAGAGAGAAAAACCAATACTATATGGTCTTACACTTATATATGGACTCTGAAAAAAACAAAAACAATAAAACAAGCTCATAGATACAGAGAATAGATTGCCAGAGGTGAGGGTGGGGGTAAAAGAAATGAGTGAAGGGGATCAAAAAGTACCAAAAAAAAAAAGAGAGAGAGAGATAGTGAATGTGTAGCAGAGTTATAAACAGGGCATTTCCTTGCTTCTGTTGAAGCTCCAAAGCCAAGAATGATAGGTGGCAAGGACCCTCTCTTTCTAAATAGAGATGTTGGACCATCTAAGCAGGATTTCCCCCCAACTTTTCTGTGCCCTAAGCCTACTTCCCCCTGTAGGGGTGCCTTAAGAAGCATCCAAGAGGAGGATTGTCTCAGAAGAACCACAGAGGAAAGAGCCACAGTGGGCACCAAACCTGGATAACAGTAGCAGCAGGGAAGCTAAGGTCCTTCCTCCTCTCCCTGTACGTTGGAGGGGACAGAGGCTGTGGGGTGAGTAGGAAGCATGCAAAGACAAATAAGATGGAAGAATAACTGTGACCCAGGCAGCGTCATTTCTACTCTCTCACTGCTGCACTACAGAATTCACGTGTCAGGCACATGCTGCCCAGAGAAAGCAGCTTTGAATGGGATGAGACATTGACCTTTTGGTATTGGAACAGTCTGACAATTCAGGTATAGGTTTCTGCACTACTCTCTTACCTAAAAGCTTTGGGACCAGATAGGTTTCAGAATTCAGAACTCTTCCTGATTTTTAGAAAGGATGAAAGAAAGTGAAAATCAATCAGTCCTGTCTGACTCTTTTCGACCCTATGAATTGTAGCCCACCAGGCTCCTCTGTCCAGGGGATTCTCCAGGCAAGAATACTGGAGTGGGTTGCCATTTCCTTCTCTAGGGGATCTTACCAACCCAGGGATGAAATCCAGGTCTCCCACATTTCAGGCAGACCCTTTACCAACTAAGCTACCAGGGAAGACACTATTTTTTGGCACACTGTGTGGCATGTGAGATCTTAGTTCTTCAACCAGGAATCAAACTTATGCCCCCTGCATTTGAAGTGCAGAGTCTTAACCTTTGGACCACCAGGGAAGTTAAGAATCTATTTTTCAAAAAGGATCTATATTATTTATCCTGTCATAAGTATGTGTAGGGCTGCTGTATAATAAAACACATCAATATTTTTGCTGTAAAATATACTGCTATCCACAAGAGGTGGCAGTACATAATACCCTCCCATCAGTGCATGTCACATTTTTTCACCAAAAGACTTTGTAACAAACTTCCAAAAAGTTTTGATTTTAGATAAAGAAAAAAATTTCACCAAAGTGAAAAATTTTATGGATGCTTGAAAGTGACCTGAGAAGCCAAAGTACCCTCCAGGGGCAGGCAATCTAACAGTGGGGGTTGGAAAAAGAGTGGTGTGGCAACTTTTCTGCTCGAACCATCAAATTCCACTCATTCAGGTAATCAGTTCCTTCTGTAAATAAGTGTGTGTTTTGTTTGTGCTTTTTTCACACCACAGGTGATTAATAAATTTAACTCTCCTTTCTCCTTCATTTCTTCATAAATGCTGTCAGATTGTCCAGATCCCTCCCCAGATGGGAAGCTTAATGGAGCTTAAGCTTTAACATCCCACTCTGCAGGGACCTTTTCTGAGGATGTAGGGAGGAGGTTGGAACTGGAGCACCACCCTTGTCTCGGAATATGAAGCAAATAACTAGTGGGAACTATTTTTGGAGAAACTGTAAAGGTAATAAATACGTGCTTATTGTTATTTTTGAGTTAAATATGTAGATTAGGTTTATTCTAAATAGTCTCATCCTCTACTTTTTCCTCATGTCCCTTCCTCACTTCTCTTCTAAAATGATAAAGGTTTCCTCCCAAAGCAGAGATTTTTTTCATCGAGTTTTGCTGTAACTTGGCGAGAATTTGGGTGGGGGTGCTGGACTGAAAGAGAAGTGTTTTCTGGAAAGGTGGGTGTTGGGAGGGTAGTTGCTGACAGGAGGGGAAAAAATGGGTTTGTTGGGTCTTTGAGGAAAAAGAGAGAGAAAGACATCTAAAAGTTACTTTTTGATTGGATGGTAGAAAGAGAGGAAAGGGGGCCATGGAAACAGGTGAGGGCCTTGGTCTCAATAGACAAGCACCCCATGGAGAGGAATTGCCAGCACCGCGTGGCTTCTGAGGGTCAGCCTCCATCACACAGGCCGCTTGCAGAGGAAATGGACAGGTGACAAAACTCTTTCTTTGTGACACAATTTAGGCACAGGAATCCAAACAGTTTGACATATAACGCTCACAGAGTAAAGCCGTGATCAATCCCATGGATGGGGCAGCAGATGGGCAGAGTGGGCATGGATGGAATTTTCATCCCAGAACCCCTCTCTCATTTCCCCTGGAAACTTCCCATGTCTCTTCCATAAATCTCCTTTGGGAAATGTCATTGTCTTACATCACTTCATCCTTCTGAAAATTGTTGATTAGTCTAGGAGTGAGGATCTATGCTGACCCAATCTAATCAAAGCCTTCCTAGCAGCTTCAATAAAATCGAGAACTGACATTGACAGATTCTCTCAGATGATGAGAGTTGCATGACACAAAGTCCAGGAAGGGCCAGGGCCTGGGTCTCATCTCATGGAGTAAGTCTCCCTGTAGCCAGTGGGAATGAAGGAAACACTTACTGTAGCTGGGATGTGAGCCTGAATGAGAAGCAAGTGGTATCTGGCCTCTGGTTCCAATGTGCACCAGCTCTATGCCTCTGCTTCCTGCACTTTGGTTTATCTACATTTCCTAGGACTCCATGACCCAGAAAGTTCCCCCTTTTACCTATACTAGTTCAAGCTGGGTTGGGTTACTTAGTACCAAAGGAATCCTAATGTGCAACTTAATTAAAACATTTGATTAACTGGGCATTGGAAACTTTTTAGTTCAATCCTGTTCATAAACTAAAATTTATTAGTTTGGTCTCCCAGCATCTTTCATTAAAAAAATGAAAGATATGGAATGTGATGGCTGTTTAATGATTTAGTATCTCCTTAGGGTTATCAGTTATTTAGAGCAGCAAGGATGAAGTTATAAGAAACATAGACACACTGACCTCAAGAAATAGAAGAGATATTACTTAAATGTTTGAAGGGAGTTGTTTTCTTGAAATGAGTTGTTTCATTCAGTAGGCAGTTTTCAAGGGCTTAATCTTTTCTGGGCACTGTTCTTAGCACTAGGGATGTTTGTTAGTTAGCATTAGTCATTCAGATATGTCCACCTCTTTGCGACTCCATGGACTGTAGCCCGCCACGCTCTTCTGTTCATGGAATTCTCTAGGCAAGAATACTGGAGTGGGCTGTAGCCATTCCCTTCTCCAGGGGATCTTCCTGACCCAAGGATTGAGCCCGGATCTCCTGCATTACAAGCAGATTCTTAATTATCTGAGCCACCAGGGATGCCCACTAGGGATGTTATCAATCACCAAAGTGGACCAAAATCCATACACTGGCAAAGTTTCTATCCTAGCCTCCTTCACCCACAGGAGTAAATCAGAAACCTTCTGGATAATTTAGAATGCCAGTTAGTTGTGTGCTAATTAATTTGGAAGCCTAGATACCTTTGTCAATGGCCAACCACACATGTTTTGCAGAAGGTGGATGATCAAGAGCCCACTCCACCCAAGATAATATGGCAAAAATTAGTTCCTTACCTTCCATCAAGGAGGAACATACCATTGCACCATTTCTTGCTTCGGCTAAATCAAGTTCCATTTCATCAAATAATTGAATGATAACAACCTATTATCTCCCACCTCCTTTTAGCTCTGGTATTTTCTGAAGCATATTTTTCTCTGTGTCACTAACACTGCTGTCAGAGGCCAGTGAAAGTCCACCTGGCAAGTGGTGAATATAACCTGCACCAGGTAGGGAGTAAGCGCATCAGCAGGACTCTCGGTGCAATTCCTTTCCTTGGTTTCAATCTGGAAGTCATTCTGTTTGTCAGAAGGCCAGGGGGTGATGAAACAACACCCGCCCCACACACACACCATCACTGTAGCACCAGGAAAACACATAGAGGGAAAGAAAAGACTAGGAGACAGAGAGCCGCAGGACCCAGCCCATGTCGAAAACTGCCCTTCCTGGTTAAAAACTAGCAGGTGCAGGCAGTTTTCTGAGCTTTTTTTTGGAGGGAGCAGCTTTTCTTCACCGTGGAGTTAGAAGGACTCATTTTAAATCTGAGATGTGATTGGTTAGAGGTTAAGCCTTTGAATTATCTGCAATCAGCCATGAAAGCCCTGAGAAAAGAAAGCAACATCTTTGTGCAGACAGACTTGTGCTTGGACAAAAATCCACAGGGGAAAGAGAAAGGAGTAGGAAGAAGGCGTCCGATGGAGACCTTAGGGTCCAAGGAGACCAGAAAGCCAGCCGGTGCTAGACCAGACATCATTTTCTTTGACACTGTTGACTCAAGAGTATGCTTACGTTTGAAGCAAAAGCTTCATTTATTTCAAACCAGCATGTTGGAAAAGAAATTGGATATAATATCAGAACCACGTATGTAGTATCTGTAGCTTTTGTGCATATAGAATGTATCATAATCGCAGGGGAAACTGTATGGATTCATTCCACAGAGGACATTCAACTAATCTCTCTTTTGTCTCTTTGTATCAGTTTGAACGTCTTTTTCCAGTGGAAAGACAAATACATTTCTATTGTTTTCTATTGTATAAAATTGCAGAATTCATGAAAGCATAACACAAGAAAAATCACATTTTAAGAAAGCAACGAGCCTTATCCCATCATGGAGGAATAACCACTATTAAATAGTTGGTGTGTAGCCTTTCAGCTCTTGTTTCTACATGTGTTTGTTTCTTCTTAGGGCTCGTATTGCAATATTGAATTGTAACCTTTTGTTTTCCCTCCTCGGTACTGGGTAATGAAGATTTTCCCCATAGCATTAATATTTCAGATGATTCCAGCTTTAACAAAGCTGCTTCAGTTCCCTGTAACTAAATTTGTGTCCCATATCTGGGCTAATTTCCTCAATGAATTGCTAAGTCAAAAGATGTGCCAGTTTTAAAGATTTTTTTTTTTAATAAATATTGCCTATCTGTCCTCCAAAGAGTTTGTGTTGTGCCTACCAATTTGCAACCTAAGCAGCAGTGTTCAAAAGTGATTTGTCCTTCCAATACTAGGAATAATCCTTTTTTTGTTGTTGTTGTTAACCAGTTACTTTGGAGGAAAATGTTGTTCACTAGTTAAATTTAACCTAGAGATTGTCATATTGAGTGGAATATGTCAGACAAACACAAATATCACATGATATTGCTTATATGTGGAATCTAAAAAAAGACTGCAAATGAACTTATCTGCAAAACAGAATAGTGTTAGAGATGTGGAAAAGTAATGGTTACGGGGGGAATTGAGAGGAGGAATAAGTTAGAAGATTGGGATTGACATATACACAGTACTATATATAAAATACATAACTAATAAGGACCTACGGTATAGCACAGGGAACTCTACTCAGTACTCTGTAAAGTCCTATATGGGAAAAGAATCTAAAAAAGAGTGTATATATGTACAACAGACTCATTTTACCATACACCTGAAACTAACCCAACATTGTATTGGGTTAGCCAGAAAGTTCATTCAGGATTTTCCATACGCCCAATTTAGCCCAATAAATCAACCACACCTCAATTCAAGAAAGACATTTCTTTGAATACTAGTGAAGATTTGCTTATGTATTCATAGTCCTTTGGTATTTCTTTTTTATATATTACTGCTGAACTTTTTTTCATAATATTCTCAAATTATCTTGTATGGTAATCTTACATTTTTCATCACATAAATTGTCCATTCACTTAATTTATATATAAATTATAAATTAATATATATTTATTATATGTTAAGGAAGAAACACAAGCTGGAATCAAGATTGCCGGGAGAAATATCAATAACCTCAGATACGAAGATGACACCACACTTATGGCAGAAAGTGAAGAGGAACTAAAAGCCTCTTGATGAAAGTGAAAGAGGAGAGTGAAAAAGTAGGCTTAAAGCTCAACATTCAGAAAACGTAGATCATGGCATCTGGTTCCATCACTTCATGGGAAATAGATTGGGAAACAGTGGAAACAGTGTCAGGCTTTATTTTGGGGGGCTCCAAAATCACTGCAGATGGTGACTGCAGCCATGAAATTAAAAGACACTTACTCCTTGGAAGGAAAGTTATGACTAACCTAGATAGCATATTGAAAAGCAGAGACATTACTTTGCCAACAAAGGTTCGTCTAGTCAAGGCTATGGTTTTTCCTGTGGCCATGTATTGATGTGAGAGTTGAACTGTGAAGAAGGCTGAGCGCTGAAGAATCGATGCTTTTGAACTGTGGTGTTGGAGAAGACTCTTGAAAGTCCCTTGGACTGCAAGGAGATCCAACCAGTGCATTCTGAAGTCCATTCTGAAGGAGATCTGTCTGAAGTCCAGTCCATTCTGTAGTCCATTCTGAAGGAGATCAGCCCTGGGATTTCTTTGGAAGGAATGATCCCAAAGCTGAAACTCCAATACTTTGGCCACCTCATGCGAAGAGTTGACTCATTGGAGAAGACTCTGATGCTGGGAGGGATTGGGGGCAGGAGGAGAAGGGGACAACAGAGGATGAGATGGCTGGATGGCATCACCGACTCGATGCACGTGAGTCTGAGTGAACTCCGGGAGTTGGTGATGGACAGGGAGGCCTGGTGTGCTTCGATTCATGGGGTTGCAAAGAGTCGGACACGACTGAGCGACTGAACTGAACTGAAGGTATTTCTATAGTATATTTATATTTATATATAATTACATATATAGTATTTTAACATGATAAACTTTATTGACTTTTTCCATTATAAATTTTGCTTTTATGACACAATCAGACAAATATTTATTTTTCCCTAATTGTTCTGTAGTTTCCTTTACATTTTTTTCTTTTTCTTTACTTTTTGCATTTTACTCTTGAAACATTGATGTTTTATTTTAGTGTATAGCATAACTCTTTGAATGCAACTAATGATCTTTTTTCTAAATAGTTTTTTCTACAGAGTTCTAAATAGTTTCTAAATATTCTTTTTAAATAGTTGCCCAACTTCTTTCCCCACTGATCTAAAAGGCGCTCTTGTCACATAATAATAACAGTTATATAGTAATTATTGTATAATACTAATGGCAAATACTTATATGAGTGATTATTATGCAACTATTTCAGGGTATTTTATAATTATTTCATCACTTCATGTTAAATCTATGAAATAAGTGCTTTGAATACTTTAGAAGTAGATTATTCCTACTTTTATACATAAAGAAACAGATGCTCAGAAATGTTAAATGACTTATCCAAGCTCACACAGCCAATAAGAGGCAGAGTTGAAGTTAGAATTCACTGAGTACACCTGCTAAAGACTGCATAGACCCTGTGCTCCACTGCTTCAGACACACTGTGAACACTTTATGTACTTTGGTTTTAATTCTGAGGGTTTTTTAACTCTATTATTTGATCTGTATGATTTCTTACCCCAGAGTAAGAATTGTTTCAATTACTATAAATTTATAATCTATTTTGATAAGATTATTTTCCTATTTTTTCTTTGCAACTTCTTGACAATTCATCTTACCATACAAAATTTCTAATTATTTTTTCAAGTTAGGAAAAAAGCCCTCTTTGATTGAATATATTTAATTTATAAATTTATTTTGGAACACTGATAGTTTTTACAAAATTAACTTGTTTTATCTAAGAATAAAGAATGAGATTCTCCATGATCAAGTTCTTAAAAGAGTTTCTCAGTAAAATCAGTACTTTCTTCATCTACACCCTATGCATTACTTGTGAAGTTTTCTCCTAATTTTGTCACGTTTGTTACTATTGTGAGTGAAATTTCTTCCCATCATGTTTTCTAATTCAGTATTCTCAAGATGTCCCCAGGGGAGCAATAGTCCTAAGAAATTATCCTGAAGAGTTTTCATGATCTGAATGGTTGAGGAAACACTTCTCAAACCGTATGTATATGTGGCTGGTGAAACTTTGAGAGGCGGCTAGAGTGTGAAATGTTTCCTGAATGTATTTGGTATAGTGTATAGTGTATAGTGAAGTCGCTCAGTCGTGTCTGACTCTTTGCAACCCCGTGGACTGTAGCCTACCAGGCTTCTCTGTCCATGGGATTCTCCAGGCAAGAATACTGGAGTGGGTTACCATTTCCTTCTCCAGGGGGTCTTCCCGACCTGGGGATCTTCCTGACCCAGTGATCAAACCCGGGTATCCCTCATTGGAGGCAGCTGCTTTAACCTTTAGCCACCAAAGAAGTGGTGGTGTATTTGGTATAGAAACTTAATTTCGAGGAGCATTTTTTGATTACAGAGGATAGCAATTGTAATAACACACTCTAGGAAATTTTGCTCAACAGTGTCATTACGTATTATTTTTGCAGATTGTTAATATTTTGAGCCAGATATTGATAATATTAAAAAAAAGTATCTTCATATTTTTAGGTAGACCTTGGTTGGCATGTATCTAGATGACCATATGGTTTTTCCCCCGCTTTCAAACTACGGATGTTATGGATTAAACAATAGAAATCTTAACATTAAACTAAATCAAAATCCCTGTAGGGAAAAAAAACCCTTTTTGATTTTTTGATTCACCAATTTATCATGCTTTTAATATAGTGCTGAATTCAACATACTAATATTTACATAGCTTCTTGCATCTCTATTTATAAGTTAAATTGGACAAATTGTCTTCTATCTTCCCTATTGTTTTCCTTTCCTTCCATCTTCCTCCCCTCTTCCTCCATTCTTCTTCTCTTTTTTCCTTCTTTTCTTTCTCTGTCATGTTTTAGAGGGTTAAGCTAGCTTTATAAAATGAATAACTTTTCATATTTTTTAGCTCCCAATATGGAAATTCTTAGAAACTGTAAAAGAATTTTCCTATAAATTCAAATGTAAAGTATTTATTTTTAAATAAAAAATCTACATTAATTTTCAAAGGGGGTTTCCTGATGATATGACGGCTTGGGGTTTATACTTCTGGACCAAATTTTTGTAGTTGATACATTCCTTACAAAATATCTCTTCCTTCAAATATGCCCACACAGAAATGTATAGAATACTCTTTTTATTATTAAAAATACCTCTAAACCCTATCTTTACACATTTATGATTTTTTTTCTCCCCAAAGGACCAATTCTTTATTTTTCATTCTATCATTTTTCTCCTTTTAAAATAATTATTTTATTCTTTAAGAAAAACTTTTTTTCCCACTCTTTGAATTTATTTTGTTGTTTCACCCCATCTCCTTATGTCAAGACTTAATCTATTTATTTTAATTTTAAATAAAAATAGAAATGAAAAAGAATGAAAAGCTACAATTTTTGTTTGATTATGATTTGACCAAGCCCTGTGAGTTTTGATACTAAATCAGAATACAGGTGGCAAATGCAAATTATGCAGATTGTTTTGTCTCAAATCCATCTTCGATATTTATTCTCTGTGTGGCCTTTAGAAAGTTACTTGGCCTCTCTGTGCCTCAGTTTATCTACATGTAAGAGGAAAATAATAATATTCACTTCAGAATTTTTGAGAGAATTATGAGATAATATATGCAAAATAATTGCATTAGTGACTGACACATGTAAGTGTTGAGTAAATATTTATTACGTTATCTTTTTATTTTCTATGCAACTTGTACTTTTATTCTGAATTTCATTTACCTCGGTTACTAGGTCTCTAACGATTTCTATTAATTGCTAGTTTTATTTCCCTACAGCTAGAGAATTTGACCTATAAAATTTATGGCAATGTAGTTTTGAGGGAGATGGATGAAGGAGGGGAATTATGTGTATTGAACATTGTTAGACATTGTGTTGATGTGAGTGGTTGCTTTCAGAGCTCTAAAACAGGAATGCAGGAATCTGATTCATGTTGGTCTTTTCTCTAATCCTGCAATTCCTTCACTATGATACTATACTTAAGTTGCATATTATGTGTTGCTTTGGAGTAAAAATGCACACCATCTTCTTGGGTTTGCACACCTGCTTGGCTCTATTCCAAAAACTAGTTTACTGAAAACAGGAGAAAGACATTGTGGAATTATTTAGGTGCTGAACAGATATTCCTAATATTCCCAGATTCATTTATGAAAGAGGAAATGGCTTTCTCACAGGGCTTTTAAGCTGCTTAACAAAGATGAGGACCTTGCCTCTAAAGCCGACTCTAGGATAGATTTCTCATGAAAAAACTAAAAAAAAAAAAAAAAAGGGATGAAGAACAACTGAACGAAATGTGGGAAACACTTAGCACTCATTTCACTGAAAAGCTGGCCAAAGTGGTCAGATCTGATGCGTGCTGCAAGGTCTTTCTGAGCCAAAATATCCTTTTTATTGGTCTCTTCAATTCCTTTCCTGAAGATGTTCTCAGTCTCGGCTGCTCATTTTTAACCACTTGTGCATGTGTGTGTTAGTCACTCAGTCATGTCTGACTCTCTGCGAACCCAAAGATGTAGCCCTCCAGGATGCTCAGTCCATGGGATTCTCCAGGCAAGAATACTGGAGTGAGTAGCCATTCCCTTCTCCAGGGGATCTTCCCGACCCAGGGATGGAACCCAGGTCTCCTGCACTGCATGCAGGTTCCTTACCATCTGAGCCACCAAACATACTACGGTTATTATATTTCACCACTTGGGGAATTTTAAAAAATATACATGGAGGCTGGGTCTCAGGCAGGTGAATCAGAATCTCAGTGGAGCAGGGGCCTCGGGCATTTGTAAAATAATCTTCAGAGGAGTCTAGTGTGCAGCCTTGGTTGAGAACCACCAGGTAGACATTCTCCCCGAAGTCCAAAATGAAAGTGGAAGATGACGCACTGAGCCATCCTCCAGTATGGCAGGGAAGAGGAGAGGCCGTGGGGCAACGACACTCCCAAAGGAAACTTGGAGTTATGAGACTTAGCCAGAAAGAGAAAACTAGGCGAATGTGTGAGAGACATTGGGCAGTGACCCCTAAAGTGGGAACTTGTGGAACATGCGGAAGGACACAGGGCTGGGAAAATATAAAGGGTCAGACAGAGGAAGGGGGCTTCCCAGGTGGTGCTGGTGGTAAAGAAAGTGAAAGTCGCTTAGTTGTGTCCACTCTGCAACCCCACAGACTATATGATCCATGGAATTCTCTAGGCCAGAATACTAGAGTGGGTAGCCTTTCTCTTCTCCAGGGAATCTTCCCAACCCAGGGATCGAACCCAGGTCTCCTGCTTTGCAGGGAGATTCTTTACCAGCTGAGCCACAAGGGAAGCCCAAGTATGCTGGGATGGGTAGCCTATCCCTTCTCCAGGGGATCTTCCCAACCCAGGGTCTCCTGCGTTGCAGGCAGATTCTTTACCAACTGAGCTATAAGGGAAGCACATGCCTGCTGATACAGGAGACGTAAGAGACGTGGGTTCAATCCCTAGGTGGGGAAGATCCCCTGGAGTAGGAAAAGGCAACCCACTCCAGTATTTTGCCTGGAAAATTCCTTGGACAGAGGAGCCTGTCAGGCTACAGTCTTGGGATCGCAAAGAGTTGGACATGACTCAAGCGACTTATCACATGGGCACAGACGAAGGAAGGGAATTGCAAAGCAGAGAAGAGAGGAAAGGCAGGCAGCATCTCTGAAGGACCCGGAGTGCACAGTATGCTGTGCTGAAACAGTTTGCCTCCTGAGTTCACTCACTTCTCAAAACCACTCTCTAAAACATGAGCTATTTCCCCTAAGTTAAAAACGAGGAAACAGAGACTAAGTTATTAAACAACTTTTCACTAATGCAGTGGGCAAGGAGGCTTTGAATCCGTGCATTCCTCTACTCAAGTTTCTCTAATATGGTGACAGGGCCCCTACCTTCCTCAGACCTCCTGAAACTGAATCTTGAGCCTGGGAATGGAAATTGTAACAAGTTCTCAGGTGTGATTGTTATGCCCCTAATTGTTAGAGGCCTGGTGTCTCACACTCCAGCTCTTTAGAAATGTCAATGACTCTCTCAGGGATCATGGAAAAGGCAGATTGTGACTCAGTGACTAGGGGGAGGCCTGAGATTCTGCATTTCCAACAAGCTTTGGGGCAATGCTAAAGCTACTGGTGTGCAGACCACACTTGGAGTAAGGAGAGCTCTACCCCCCTGCCCAGTACCTCATCCTCACAGTCAGGCTTCTGCAAGCAGCCAGGCTGGCTGGGATGTTCACAGGCGTGTCTGCTGATGGCTGCTCAGCTGGCTTCTCACCAGGGGAGAGGGCTCACCTCGCTCATCTGTCAGAGGGAGCAGCCAAAGCCACTGGCAAGCACCTGCTCCCAGCCCTCAGGAAGCCAGCACTGAATTTAGCCCCACAGCAGCCGAGCTGCGGAGAGACAGGATTTACAGGCAATTGCCGGCAACCACAGTCTGCCCCAGCCCCAGCACACCGCCTGTAACCAATTCTGTTTCTGCCAAATAGCTGGACCTGGGAAATTGCAAGGAAAAGAGCTTAACCCCAGGAAGCCGGAGTTTGGGATCTTTTTAGTGTTATTTTTTCTTAATCAGTACATTTGGGATCTATTACCCCATGACTTTTTGTTTTTCCCAGTGTGTGGGCTTTATGGGATTTCACCTTCATTGGGGAGTATTTCAGACTTAGGAGTTTAATTCTGTTATCTTTTTCTGCTTGATCATACAAACAAAGGCACTGACCAAGAACTTGTTACTTCATGAGGGAAAGAAATCCTATTTCTCTGCTATCTCCCCCAAAAGGCTTGGCTCTTTCTGAAAAATTAATCACCCTATCTTTTACACATTTAAGCTCCTTGGCATTGCATGAGAAATTATCTGTTCCGCACTTGAATCAAGCAAAAGCAACTCCATACGCTTGTCCTTAATCTCTCTTAGTTTTCTTCCAATTAGATGCAATCTTTTTTTCCAATACTCTAATTAATACTTCCACATTAAATATTAGGCCTTGCAAGAGAAAAATCAGCTGTAATATAGTCGCATCAAGCCAAACAGGATTTTCAAGCCCTTGCCCTTAATCTTTCTTTCAATTTTCTGCCATTTAGAAACAATTTCCCCCCCCCAACACGCTAATGAATGCAAATGATATTCGTGATTAGTTAGTATTATGCTAATCTGAGCCTGGAATTTACCTAAATCTGCATGGTGTTGTCTGAGCACCAGATTGCTTTGGGTTTCTGAGGAAAATTACATTAGCCTGCCAGATGTACAAAACATGATAGAGTAGAAATCTGAGCAAATAATCAAGATTACATTAGTTTTGTTTCTTAATGAACAACTGTTGGCATTAGGGATTACAGACAAATTATGGTTTTCCTCTCTGAGCTCAAGCAGCTAAGCAGCTGTTGTGAAGGTCCCCTTTTCCTGACTACCCCTAAATAGATTGGGAGCCACTAGGGCAGGGGGAAAGCATCTAAAATTTCACATAATTTAATTTGTTCCATTACCAAGTAATCATCACTCCGAGGCCCACAGCTAACCTCCAAATCCACCCCCATCCCCCTGCCCCACTTCTCTCTGGAATGCAGGAGCAATTCAAGTGAGTATCTGGGGCAGAAACTCAATGTGTTTTTCTTCTCTCCTGGCTTTGGAGGGACATGAGTTACATGCCTCCAAGCCGTACCTGCTTTCTGTACCCTGTGGGCCACTTTCCAAAAGGGTGCCTGCCTAATTCCTGCTACTTGGGTGACACAGATGGAATGCGGCTGATAAGGATTCTGTAGGTAACACAGTACATCTGGCCACAGTCTCATAGGCTGGGGAAACCAGAAATTTGCAGAAAACAGCAGCCATCTGAGCTCAGACCCTTGTCCTGTGTTACTTGATCTATGTCTGTGAAGTTTCACTATAATGAAATCCTTGTCCTGCAGTGGATCTGTGGCATGTGGCATAGTGGTGGTACCAATGGTGTATAGGTAGGAGTGTTTTCATAGCCCATGGCCCTGTTCCTGAGCATTTTTTTCCTTTAATCAGCAAAATAGAACTGTTGGTGTGGATTTTTCTGCTCAATCCAAGTGCTCTAAAAGCATAATGCCTTCTTCTATGTGCTATTTTCAGGCGAAGAGTCACATGCTCTCTTACCACTGGGTCTTTATATATGCTGACCTCTCTGTAGAAATGAATCTTCTCCCCTCTCTCCTTTGTCGCTGGAGAAACTATACCATCTCTAAGATGAATTAGGTACCTCTCTTACGTAGCTTTATGACAGCCAATACCTCTCCAACAAAGGACTTGTCCCACTGCATTCTCCACTCTATGGAAGCTCCATAAGGCAGGGAAGGAGGTTCATCTTGTTCATACAGAGTTTCTGGTGCATTCTCTGTACAAATGTGTTGACAGATTGAGTAGATTTATGCCGTTGCAAATGCAGTGTAAAGAGGAAGGCAAAGGTTTGAGTCTATAAACCATTGTAAAATGGATGTTTGTAATAAAATATTGGCAACAAGGTCATCACAAAGTTATGTATGTTTTGTATAGTGGCTAAGGACCTGTCAACCCATGGCCTTATGTTTTGGAGGAAGATAACTAATGAAGAACAGGTGTTTGTGTTTATGGGCACAGGCAGCTCTTGACTTGCTCTAGTTGGCTAAGCACAGCTGCCTTGAGAATGGAACTTCTCTTCCTGCCTCCTGTCTCCACCTTTGTGATCATTCCCCACCCGGTGAGTGACCCCTTGCTGGTGAGTCTCATTTTTTTTTTTAAAATCAACACCACCTATTATTCAACTGGCTGGCCTAGATTCCCTAAGATTCCCATCATGAACCAGTATCGAGTGGTGGGATGCTGGATGCACTGTCAGGATAGAAAGAATAGAGTAGAAAAAAGAAAGAAGAAGAGGAAGAAGATGTCTGTTAGGCACACCTGCAGTCGTAACCCTCAACCCTCACTACCTCTGTCCCATAGTTTCGGGCATGGGAAGAAACCCAAAGAGAGGAAGATGGAGAGAAAGGGAAACCAAGTCATCAAGGAAGAAAAGCTTCTTCCTTCCCTGCCTTGTCAGTAATAGGAAGTGAAAGAGGAGAGGGACAAGAAGGAGGGAGGAGTAAAGGGTACCAGCTGTTCCTCCTCCACCTCCCTAGCACTCTCCAGGGGCCCCAGGCTGTACTACTGGTTCTCAACTCCCCTTTCTGAAGCAGACTAGTGGAGTCTACTCTCAGTCCCTTAGAGATGCGGAATTCCTTCTCCCCTGTTGCGAAAGGGGCTGATGAAAGGAGGAAGGGCCCTTTCCCTGAATCAGACGGGTGCTATGCACCCAGCGCTGGTTGCCTGGAGCCACTTTTGCACCTGGTACACTGTGGGTGAAACTGTCTTTGATGTGTCCTTTGAGGGCCTACTACACACGTTATAGAATTTCTGACTGACTGACTGCTGGTGAGCTTCAGAGCCTGGCTCGTTTGTAAGTGATGTGTTTGTTTGGAGGCGCCTCTATGAAAAGCAGAGCTGACTTTATAAATGTATGTATTATTAATTGATATGTATAGAATTTATAAATTGGGTGTCCAAAGCACCAATGATGAGCTAAGAAACTGGCACCTAGGGCAAGCTCAAGTTCATTCAACACGTCTTGTCGATGACCCCTGACCAAGGATACGGGGGCATGGGAGAAGTCAAAAGAAGAAACGTAAGGCCACGGAAAACCTGATCTGTTTCCCAGAAATTTACCACTGAGTTCAGCAAAAACATGAAATCAGTGACACCTGTATACAGACTTACATGGACAGGAACTCAGAATCCAGAAGTCAGTTTGTCAAAACAAGTAATAAGTGGAGCCTTTCTAGAACTGAAGTCACTGACTTAATAGCTAAGAATCATTTCCCCTACATGTAGTTTCAGTGGCTTTTTTGGTGGGAAGGAGAAGTTGATTTTAATTTTTAACCTTATTCTTTGCTTTTCCTTATGTATCAGTTCAGTCAAAGTCGCTCAGTCGTGTCCAACTATTTGGGACCCTATGAATCGCAGCATGCCAGGCCTCCCTGTCCATCACCGTCTCCCAGAGTTCACTCAAACTCACGTCCATCGAGTCAGTGATGCCATCCAGCCATCTCATCCTCTGTTGTCCCCTTCTCCTCCTGTCCCCAATCCCTCCCAGCATGAGGGAGGGATTTTCCAATGAGTCAACTCTTCGCATGAGGTGGCCAAAGTACTGGAGTTTCAGCTTTAGCATCATTCCTTCCAAAGAACACCCAGGGCTGATCTCCTTTAGAATGGACTGGTTGAATCAACTTGCAGTCCAAGGGACTCTCAAGAGTCTTCTCCAACACCACAGTTCAAAAGCATCAATTCTTCGGCGCTCAGCTTTCTTCACAGTCCAACTCTCACATCCATACATGACCACTGGAAAAACCATACCTTGACTAGACGGACCTTTGTTGGCAAAGTGATGTCTCTGCTTTTCAATATGCTATCTAGATAGGATTTATTTATTGTAAAGCATTGCAGTTATATTTTATATGTGGTTAATGATATTAACATGAAGACTTTCTATACACTGGGCAGGCCTATGTATATTAACTCAGTGAATCCTCATAACAGCCTTCAGAGTAGATCCTGCTACCATCTCCCTATATAACAGTTAAGGAAACTGAGGCACAGAGAGGTTACATCATCTACATTTATCCTGCTGGTCAATAGCATATTTGGGATTTGATCCCAGGTAGTCTGACCTTAGAAGCCCAGACTCTTTATGGCTTTTGCAAATACATGCCATTCTGACTCCCAACATTATCTGAAACACCCTCCAAAAACCACTTTTATATTCTATGCTCTCTTCCATTTTAATTTCAGCTGCCCCTCAGTTCTCTCCTTTAAAAATATTATAAAATGCAGATTACTGAGAATATGAAGTTTCCATATTCTAAAGAAAATATTTATACTTTCTCACTTTCATCCATTCCATATGGGGCTATGCAAAGTGCAACAGCTATTACCTTACAAAGCACCTCAGATTTCCTTCTACTAAGAATTTCAGGGGGAAGAAAATTCTTTAAGAAAACACCTATTTCATCATCATGTTTTTTTTTTTTTTTTCCACCAAAAGGCTATTTCTTTATGTTTTTAGTGGGAAATTAAAAATTAAAGGTGTACACATTATTTCCCCCCTCAACTTCTTCCATCTAATTTTATCAAATTATTTGCAAAATGAAGGCCTGTCCTATAAAGTGGTAACTCTCTGATGAAGATAAGAATTCAGCCTGTGTTATAAATATGAACCCAGCCCAAGAGCCATCACCTCCTTTGTGTCCTTCCTGTTCTTCTTCTCAGGGCTGACCAGACTGATTCTTTTATCCTTCTGTGTCTGTGTGTGCTCAGTCATGTCCAAGTCTTTGAGACCCCATAGAATGTAGCCCTCCGGGAGCAGCTCACAGGAAAAAAATTTCAGTAGAATGATCTACAGCCACAGACCTCCAAGCAGTCACTCTTTTCTCATGAGTATGGAATTCCTTTAAAAGGTGGGGCTCAGATAATAGAAGACCTCTAAACACAAGAATCTGAAGCACGTGCATGCAGATAGCAAATGCAACCTTGGAGAACATTCACCTTCACTTGGTATTTTTCAAACCATGTATCATGACCCACTAGTGGTTCAATATATCAATTTAGTTAGACAACACCTTCATTTGAAAAGATGAGAGAGAATAAAATAAAAACTATTAAAAGCACATTACAGGTATTAGGAGTAAAGAGAGTTCTATGAATGTTGAATTTTCACTCTACATATTTATGTATGTGTATATTAGGTTATGATGAGAGGCCCATAAAAGTTGAAAACCACTGCATTTCAGTGGCTCAAAGCGGCAGGCAGAACTCAGAGGTTAAATGGCTTCCTTGTGCTTGCAGACCAGCTCAGGAACATCATCTAGTTCTTTGGTTCTCAGTGCCACTGTCATTTCACGGCCCCCACTGATTCAGGACAAGAAAATAAAGCCAAACAAAAGAAAGCTGTAACACTGTTAACCCAGCAGAGAATGATGCTTCCAGGGTACCGGAGGCAGAGCAGGACAAAGGATTCAGAAGTCTTTCAGCCTTTTTGAAACTCTCAACAGTACATTCAAAGGAAGGTTTCCAAGAACTTCTAATCAAAAGATGAATAAGTTATGGGATCTAACATACAGATGGCGACTATACTTATCAGTACTGTCCTGTACACTTCGAATATGATAAGACTGCTGCTACTGCTCAGTCGCTTCGGTCGTGTCCGACTCTGTGCGACCCCATAGACGGCAGCCCACCAGGCTCCCCCATCTCTGGGATTCTCCAGGCAAGAATACTGGAGTGGGTTGCCATTTCCTTCTCCAATGCATGACAGTGAAAAGTCAAAGTGAAATCACTCAGTCGTGTCCAACTCTTAGCAACCCCATGGACTGCAGCCTACCAGGCTCCTCCATCCATGGGATTTTCCAAGCAAGAGTACAGTAGATCGTAAATGTTCTTATCACACACAGACACAAACATAGGTAATGAGGTGATGGAAGTGTTAACAAACCTTATTGTGGTAGTCATTTCATAATATAAAATGCATCAAATTATCACCATATACACCTTCAACATATATAATGGTGTTAAGTTTATCTCAAGAAAGCTGGAAAAATAATGAACCCAAGAACTGTTTCTTCATATTTCACAAAGCCTTTCAGAAATGGTAGGTTTATCCAGAATGAGGTGACTAACTAAAACGTCAAGTTCCTTTTCTCTGGCTAGAATTGCATCAACCCCATGTGGTAACGTGGATTGTGATGTGCTGGTCAGATGTCCCTTGATGTCTCTGGTTAATCCCAGCGTGGGGAGGGGCCAATACACTGACTCCTGCTCATGGCACTGCCTGTTATTAACTGTGTAAATCTGGGCAAACTGCTTAAACCCTCAGAGCTTCCACTTCTTCTGCTATGAAATAGAAGTTACATCTACTCTTCAGTATTGTTAAAAGAATTAAATAAGATCATATACAGGATGTGCGCAGCAGAGGAGCTGGTACCTAGGAGTGCTTAGAGATGGTCATGTCTTTAAAAATGCAGTAACTCACAGTTCAATAAATGCAACTTGCTAAGTTAATGGATTCTTTCCAAATACAGGGTGGAGGTGGAAACAGAACGAAGGAAGTACCCTTGGGGGTAATGGTGAAAACTGATACCTTCGGAACAACTTAACCCCTATATGCTGCCTGTTTGCTGAGAGACTGGGATGCTGTTTTCTTATTTCTTCCTTGGAGAAATGGCTTTGGTCAAAACCTTTTGGATGCTCAATTATTATTCACTTTACCCATTGATAGTCCTTTGGCCAAGCGTTTAGAGAATATTAATCAATACATCAGCAACATTTCACTACACCCATGCTGTTGTTTAAAATTCCCTATTAAAGCTTAGAAAAATGCCTATCGGCAAAAGCAAATGTTTTCAAAGCACCTGATAAGAAAAGCACTTGCAAGGGAGATAAAGTGAAGGGAAGCATCCCAAACCAACAAATGTGGCTGGTTCTGAACTGATTGATTGATTCGTTAATTAATTTATGATGGCACAACAATAATTACAAGCTACTGTTTGTCAGCCAAATCACTTGTGATGAAGTCAAAGGTTCACATCTGTGTGCATGTCCCAAGGATCAATGCATCACATTAGCTTGGTTGGCTTTTTTCCCACTAAAAGTTAACATGTGTCATCAATATTCCAGCGTTTGTGTGTGTAAACTAATTGATCGAACATTCATGCTACATAAACATGTGGCTTGTATAATGCGGGGTACCATTTATAAACATCTTTGGTGCCAAGAAAATGAATAGCCTCACATAAGGTAATTAATATCTTATTGGAAAAATAAAATGGCAATTTAGTGTTATTCCTTCTACTTATGGATAAAAAAAGCAGTCCTGCCTCTTCAATGTCTTGGTCATTATTGTATGAGATAGTATTCCACAGTTCCTCCTAAGAGCAAATCTGAGGAAATTTTACAAAGGAGAAAGAAGTTTGCGTGAGGTTGTTCAGATTTATCAACAATAGCTAATGAATTGTGACTCTAGAAAGTTACAAATTATTTTCCTCTGCAACGCATGCTATAACACACATACTGTTGTTGTTGAGTCATTCAGTGGTGTCTGACTCTTTGCGACCCCATGGACTGTAGCCCACCAGTCTCCTCTGTCCATGGGATACTCCAGGCAAGAATACTAGAGTGGGTTGCCATTTCCTTCTCCAGGGTACTTTCTAATCCAGGGATCAAACTCACATCTCCTGCATTGACAGGCAGATTCTGTACCACCAAGCCAAGGAAGCCGTAATATATATGATGTTATTTTTAGCCTTATAGTCTCCCATCTGTATCTACCCCAGGTCCACATTTGAGAAATCCGAGTTTATTTTCCTGTGCATAACCGCTACCAGACTAGCTGTCAGCATCAGCATTAAACCTTGACACTTGGTTGGAACACTGAAAAGTAAAGCAAACCCTACTTATTTAGTAGTCACAGCTTTCCCTGCTCCTTCAAGCCAGAGGCTCTGCTTTCGAAGGATGACAGCGTTCCTAGTTGTTTGCAGTGATGGGAGTGTTTGGGAGCAAAAGTTATGATCCACAATTTTTTATCCCATGGCTCTCTACCATCATTTCACATTAAAATATCCAAAAAGAAACTTGGGAGGGGGACAGTACACAAAAGCAGTTGCTACTATCATTAGTTTCTTTTTTTATTATTTTATTTTATTTTTAAACTTTAATGAATCTTATATACAGGCAGGGGGAGGGTCTGGCCGAGAGGGCTCTCATATTTTCCAGGGGACTCCAGAATACTCTTCCAGGTTCACAGGTCTTAGGAGGAGGGGTGGGTAACCTTCCGGCTTTGGAGATGAAGCTGCAGAGTCTCTAACGCTGGAGCAGCACTCTTAGTGCTGGCATCAGGAAACTGTTCTCAGTTTTCATTTTGACTCAGGCTTGCAGTCTTTGAAAAGGGCCCAGTCCACGTAGATGACTGTTTTTTCACTTTACCTCCTTTCTCAAGATTATTTAGAAGCTGTCAGTGTTGTCACTTCAGTCGTGTCCAACTCTTTGCAACCCTATAGACTGTAGCCCACCAGGCTCCTCTGCCCATGGGATTCTCCAGGCAGGAATACTGGAGTGGGTTGCCATTCCCTTCTCCAGGAGATCTTCCTGACTCAAGGATAGAACCCGGGTCTCCTGCATCACAGGCACATTCTCTACCGTCTGAGCCACCAGGCTGGGTACTTTCTTTCTCACTTTGCCAAAGACCCCTGTCCCTCCTACCCTACTGATTCCGTTTGAGAGTTTGGTTATTCTCAGTGTGTTTTCTTGAGTCCTCATCCAAACACAAGATGTTAAACTGTTAATCCATAACCAAGGGCTTTTCCAATATTACAATAAAGGTAACACATGTGGAAAGATGATTGAAACCTTAGAGTGGGAAAATAATCAATTCTCTTAAATGAAACTTATATCATCAAAAATAAGAAATTCAACAAAAAGTTCACTTATTCCAAAGTCTTCTTGCTTTAGTCATTTACCCCTCAAAGTATATTAGCCTTTTCCAAAATCTCCAAATCTGTAAACCCCTGAAAGGTCTTAGTCACGTTGATAAAGGTAGAGTTGAGAAAATAGGAAATGGCAAATGCTGATAACAATGGTTATTTCCCTGCTGGCTGACTTGGTGAAAACCATGGGCCTGTCTGCTGGAAGGGAAATACTATTTTGCAGTTTTCAACTGCATTATTCCAACTCTCACCGTCAGCTTTAAAACTTTGCGGCTAATTTCACTGTAATTCCTTCATGCTTTTAGCACTTAAGTTTCATCTTGACATTGGCATCATGGTGTTCATAACTTGGGCCACAGATTAGGCACCCATCAACGTTGATCAACTCAGAACTTACTGTGTCTCTTAGTTGAATGGGTTAGCAAGGGTCTTGATGCAATTTAACAATTACTCGTTAAGGGCATTTTATGTGCAAAATACTGTTTGAAAGTGTTAGTCATGCCTGACTCTTTTCAACCCCATGGACTGTAGCTGCCAGGCTCCTCTACATGGAATCTCCAGACAAGAATACAGGAGTGGGTTGCCATTTCCTTCTCCAGGGGATTTTCCCGACCCGAGGATTGAATCCAGGCCCCCTGCATTACAGGCAGGTTCTTTACTGTCTGAGCCTCCAGGGAATTTGGTAAATAAGACTTGGTCCTCATCCTCTTGGGGTTTATAATTTTTGGTTGTACATCTGAGCAATAAATAAGACAAATCTTATATCCAAACATAATAAATGTCATATGAAAAAGTACAATCATTTGCATGGAATACAGGTTAAACACAGCGTAGAAACGTCACATATGCTAGGGTGTCTCAGTTCAAACAGTTGTTGATATTGTTACTTCTAACAATTGTGAAAATGAGAGGGAAAAATTCCCATTTAGAGTATACTGTGCTGTCCATTATATTATGGGATGAGCTAAATCATTCCTATTATAATACATGCTAAGTGTGAGTTGCAATAATAACTTCATCAAGGAATTATTATAACCTGAGTTTTTGTGGTACAAGAACAAGCTTATATCAATGAAAAATCTAAGAGATGAACTGCAAGGTGGTACAGATGACCCCTGGGAAATTTTCCTTATGTCTTCGCCTTAAATATACAAAAGTGGGTGGTGGGTATTGCTCTCACTGCTATTGCATGGGATTGGGTGAACTAGAAGAGCACTGTTAGGTGAAGGATTAAGCCCTCTGAATTTAGCAGTAGAATTTGTGAAAAGCATCATGTAACGTTTAAGACAGCGAGCATTTTCTCTGTGCCTGGTGGAAATTTACCATTATCTCATGCTCCAGAACACTGCAATATTCTGGGAAGCTTTTTTCCACCTACCCATGTTTAACACAACCAGATAATAATATGTGTACCTTCGATTGGTTTTGCATTTTACAGTTTTCAAGCGTTTATTATGTATTATCTCATTGGAGCCTCACAAAAACCCCATGAGGTAAAGAGATATCATCAAAGCTTGAAAATGGAAACGCTTTGCTTGCCAATTTCTTTCCAAAAAATTTCCCCCAGATGGCTTATAACTATAGCGAGTCTAATTGTCTCGAGGAAAGAAGAATGGAATCACATTTCCAAAGAATTCAGCCACCTCCAATACCGGAACTGTATAATTCTCAGATTCAGCTGGAGAGGTGGTGAGCTGGGCCACTGGACACACAGGGAGAGCTGAGCCTTGGGAAGAGGTCAGGCTCCAAACCAGAGGGGTAGGCAGGTGCCAAGGAAGCAAGGGCGGAACACCTCACTGTGGTCACAAATCCTGAGTCATAACCCAGGTCACCACATGAGACTGTTGACTGGGGGGTTTTGGGGGAGGTGGAGCAGACAAACCTCAGACTTTGTGAATTTCAGTGTTTTTTTGCCCCCCCCCCCATTAATGGCATACACTTCGTAAGTTTCTTGACCTCAGAGTCCAGTGGCCCCATCTGTGAAATGGGACTGATAATTCCTGTTTCATTGTGCTATGCTAAAGACTGAATGGGATGACGGATATAAATTGTCTCCCCAAGTACCCAGCAAACACCTGGCAAGTAAGAGGCTTATAATAATCATTAAGTCCTCTACCTTTAAAAACAGTATTTTAGTTTAAATTAGCTTAAAATTAAGTTAATATGCAACATTGACCATTGAATATTGCTAAGCCCCAGGAAATACTTCAGGAGGCTCTGATTTTAAGAAATCTGCTACAATCTACAATGAAAAAAATACTGAATTTTTAGGATTCATTTAATGCTGTGGTCCCCAAACTTTCTGGCAACAGGGGCTGGCTGGTTTTGTGGAGGACAATTTTTCCACGGACTTGGGGAGGAGGGTGGTTTTGGGATAATTCAAGCACATTGCATTTAATATTCACTTTAGGTATATTGTTATTATTATATCAGCTCCACCTCAGATCATTGGGCATTTGATCCAGAGGCTGGGGACTCCTGATTTAACGTAAACAAGTCCCACCAAAAAAGTTTAGATGAATTCAAAAAGTCAACATGGTTATGAAAGCCCAATAGGAAGTACTAGAGTTATACTTACTTAAGCCACCTCATGTATTTTTGGAGCACCTACTAAGTGCGCAGACTAAAAGCCTGTATAGTCACAGTTTGTTGTGGCCCCTTGTGCCATGAACTTGGTATTTACACTACATTCACCAGGTGCCTCACTGACTCCATCTCATTCATCCTCACGACAGGTTGGAGCGACAAGTAATGAGTATGGTTATCTGCACTTTACAGCTGGCTCTACCAGCCACAAGAGGAGCAAATTCATTTGCCAGAGGTCACCAAATCTCCGTTTCCCAGGATTCAGTCCTGTGCTCATAAACATATCCATTATGTTATAACCTCAGAAAATGAACATAGCACTGAGGAATTTTTAAAATGCTTTCTGAATAAAGTCGTATTTTAGAGAGGTGCTGAGTTGAAATTTGTGTTAGAACATAAGAAATGAAAATTGTTATTAAAGCTGTCCATTACATGATATGCTAAATCTGCCCCATTATAAAGCATGCTAAGTATAAGCTGAAATAACAATAATGATCATAACTAACATTTACTGAGCTTTTTCTGCTTACTCTTTGCTAAGCACTTAAAATCCAACAAGATTTTAAATGCTGTGTTAGTAAAACACATAATATAGATACACGTATGCCTTAAGAGAAGTTCTCGTGAAAAGAACTTTTGCACTAAAGTGCACTACCCTATTTTGCACATTGAGACAGAGGAAGATAATTCTCTTTCACTGGGCAGGTATATTTTCACTGGTATAATTTTCCTATATCCAAGTTCATTTTCTCAGCCCCTCAAAATATATATTATAAACCATAGTATAGAAAAATGTCACAGAATAATCTCAGAATTAAAAAATGCCTACAAGATAGTGCTTGACACCATTCATCATCTTCCAGAAATACACTGTAGTTTCAATGACGTTGTAAGCATCAGATATCTGTTTTTTTTTTGTTTTTTTTTTTTTTTACTAGTCTCTAAACTGGAAAATCAATACCAGCTTTCCCATAGATTGAAGAGATAACACTTCTTGAGAACATGACCTTTTGCTTCCAAAAACAAACTGAAAAAAAGGATAGACAAGCACTTTGTTTCCTTACTCACTGATTAAATTAATAACCATCTAATCACTATTTATTAAGATAGGATCCAAAAGATATTTTCCTTATGCAAAGTGCATATGTTGAATTTGTTATGCAAGCACATAAGTGAAAAGAAACCATGGAAAATGAGATAAAAATCATTCTGAGGGAAAAGTGTTTTGGAAGAATATTAACATATTTGTATTTAATTACATCTTCTGTACAGTTTATTTTTATTTAATACTAAAATGGTATCACAAAAGAAAATATATCACTAAAGAATATAGGTATGGAAGATGTGTAATAAAAATCCAAATCTACCTTTGATAAAATTTGAAATATTAACAAAGTATGAACATTATTTACAGATGTTGAAATCATGTTTTTCACTCAGACATCACCATCATCATTATCATCATTTTGTTTTTTGACTCAGAAACTGATGTTTAATAAATTCTTAGTCTTTATCCACATCATTTATTGCACAGGAGATGGATCAGATAATGGTAATGTTAACATGTTAACATTCACCCACAAGACTAAGAGAAAGTACTGGAAAGATATATTACCTACCTTGGACAGTGAATGACAACTCTGCAAATGTAATATCTACATGTTTACCGGTGTAATAAAAGAAACAGAAATCATTCTGAAGCTTTCACTAATATAGGTATCCCCCGCTTATAACATTGGGACCTAGGTTTGATTCCAATATGGAGAAAGAGTCTTGCTTGCCTCTCCACCTAGAACACTGTCTGGAATATAGTAAGTTCTTAAATATTTGTTGAATGAAACATTAGTTTTATAGCTTTTAATTCTGGAAATAAATGTATAGACATAATATCTTCATGTAACTAGTTGACATGGTTGTTATCTATACTGTGTGTATTAGTTTCTATTCCATCTCTAAAGGAAATATAATAAAATTCAAAATTAAATATTAAATTTTGATTTTCAGGTATACATTTGCATGGCTGGTAGCTTACAAAACAGTGTGAATGTATCAGTAGGCTAGGTATGAAGTTTCTCATAAATAATTTTAGCATGTTAGTTAGATTGTTTAGGAACTCCTGTAGTGAAGTAAAATAAAATGCAGACTAACTTATACTAGTTCTAGCATTTGTAAAAAGACACATTAACTTTATAATTTTTAGTTAAAAATAATAGTAAACCAAAGTTCAACTTCTCAAAGACTTTAGAGAAATATTTGCTGTGAAAATAGTCTCTTCAATGTTGTTGTATCTATACTGATATTTGTTATCAAGTCACTTAATTAAAATTTGTATTGAGAATCAGATCAGAATAGGATTTGATTTTTAGAACAATAAAGTGATGAGTTTATCACCCTACTAAAATGGTCTTAAACCAAGTGATAAAATTATATAAAAGTACCATATTTTAATATATCAACTTTTCAAAAAGTAAATTAGATTCTTTCAAGAAAAATTAGAAGTATATTAACCTGGGTAGATTCATTGGTGTTCAACCAGGAATCACCTTTGTGCCTTTGATAACGTGAAAACTGGTTAAACTTTCATGTTCACTTGCCTGTTTTCTTTGATTAAATTTACAGGACCATGAGAATTTCAAGTCTCATAAACTAGCAATTAGTTTTTAAATTAATCTTATGGATTAATATTTATATAATTGTCTTTCATGATTAAGGAAAATTACAAGTGTTCTAGTCCAATTCTGCAGGATCAAAGGATTAGACTTATGAAATTTAGGAAAAAATAATGTCTGGTGCATACTGTTACCCTGAAGTTCTAAATAGCTAACAAATAAGTCCTAAGTCTCACAGAGAACTTTAAATAAGCAGTACAAAATAGAATGGAAAGTCCCAACATTGCTTTTTGTTAGTTTCATTTTTTCAGTAGTTCAAAAGGAAACATATAGCATCATCAGTAACCATTAATGAAATAGCGCTACTTATGATACACATCTTTAAAACATTTCAAGTGTTATTTCTTTTTAAATAATGTGAAAGGTCATCAGCAGAACTCTAAATATAGCCAACCAACTGTAATTTAAACTGCTTACATGATCTTTTTCTTTGAAAGAACTTCCATGCAAAATACTCTAAAGAAGTAAAACATACATGGATGCCTTATTTTAAAAACTGCATATATGCAGATTTTCTACACACACACACACACACACACACACACACAAACTCGTTCTTCTTGTGCTTGTTTATTTTTAGCTGTCTCAATAAAATGTTTTTCCATCCTCTGTTTTACTAAAACATGCCTATCTAGGAAGGGAAACAGATGTAGAATTGGACAACCACGTCTTGTTTGGGTTTTTTCCCTGTCAAGTAGAATTTATGATCATTGTCACACAATAAGAGAATCTAAGTGAAACGGACAATAAGTCAGGAAGCAATTGCTGGATACGCGAACACTGTAGCTTTGGAATTCAGGATTTGGTTACTAAAACTTCATTTGATTAAGCCAAACAAGGATATAATATCCTTTCTTACACAAAAGCCTCAGAGTAATTGTAAAAATAAAAGAAGCAGCGTCATGGTGAGAGAAGAATCACAATAAACTCCTTTGTAAGAATCTTAAAACACCTTTTAAAATTATTCCTTAAACCCCAAACAGGGAATCATTGTAGAAGTAATTCACATGCACTTTCTCCCTCTTCTGCTAGTGATAAGCAATAATTTCATTTAATTAATTAGGTTTTCCACAAAACATCTGTCATTCCAACTTTTCAATGACACATTATATGTTAATTGCTTAGACATTTTTTCCAAAATTAACCAACTTTTTAAAAACTGAATTGTCCTTAGTAAGAAACTTACATACTATCCATGTAGCCTAACAAAGATTAAATATGAAAATACTTCATGCAAACATTTTTCATTTATTATTTTATCTCTGAACCTGTCCCTAAACAAATTCTGCATCTTCTCAGGCAATAAAAAAAAGATTTTTTTAAAAAAATGAATAATCAGCTTACACACACCTTTGACAATAGTACTCACAACATACTTCTCTTGGGACGCTAAGATCTCTCTGTCCAGAATTAGAAAAATGAAACTTAATGGCAAAATATTTACAGTGATTATCTCAGCATACCCATATGAATCTCAGTTTTTAAGTAAAAAAAAAATAGAGTAAGACCTTTGACTTTTTTTTCCCCAACAGAAAAAAAATGTTTCATTTATTAAAAAATATTGATTTTAAAACTTGCTTCTGGGAACATTCTTAAATGATAGTGAAGAGACACAGTATTCAAATAACGCTTCTAATACTTGGTACAGTCACACCCAGCAAAGCTTTTAAATACTCATTTTGTAATGTCTTTCTCCAAATATCTGCCAGTTATTTTAAGAGTTCACTGTGCCCATGCACATGCCAGTGCTAAAGTCTAATGAGATACAACCATCCATGGACATGTGCCACCGCAGAGCTTGTATCCTTTGTAAAATGTACTCCAACTGGAGTAAAACGGTTGAGGGAGAGGAGAGATAGAGAAATGGGAAGAGGGGAAGAGAGAAATGCAGAGAGGCTTTTGTCTCTCCTTGAGGAACTGGCCTTTCTTTCTGAAACTCAAAACAGCAACAAGTAGCAGCGGCAGAGAAATTTTCCTGCAGGCTCCCACATCATTGGTGAGAAAGTACAGGGAAGAGTTGCCGTGTCAGAGAAACTTCTGCACACTGAGCTCCCAGGAAGAGCCCAGAAGCAAGAGCACAGCATTCACCTTCCAGGAAATTCAAACATGTTAATAAGAAACCCTCTTGCCCAGCAGAACCAGAAGCCCAGACTCATCGGAAGGCTTTCTCCTCCATCTGACCACTGGGGCTGGGCTGGCCATACCCTCCCCATCTAGAATAAAGTGCCCATTGTCTCACACTGTACTAATTGAGGGAAAACAGCCCTTGCAGTAAGCATAATAATTATCAAAGCCAGCAAGCAAAAGCAGTCAAGATGTAAATGAAAGGGGCAGAAGGAGAGGAGAGGAAGAAAGAAAGAAATGGAAGAAAGGAAGGAAAGAAAGAAAAGACAGACAATAATGCTCAGATGAATTAACCCAAGGATGAATTTAATATTCATACTGGAATGCTTTCCTGCAGAACGTTTGCCCATTCATGTCACGACTATTGCATACAAGAGACCATTGTCCACACAACAGAAATCAGTAGATTGAACTTTTTCATGTAGCAATTTTTTGATCTGAAAAGTTTCCTTTCCCAAAGCCATAGCCTTGAATCCCAGCATCCTGATTAAAGAACATTACAACTTCTCTTGTCTCGGTATTATTTTTAAAGTTGAATCACCGGATTTTTCAATGTCCTGAATTTTTATGTTGTTTTTCCTCTTCCCCAAATTTGCAGCTGGACAAATATGGAGATAAAAAAAACCCAGCAACAACAAACCCACACACATTTGCCCGAGCAAAGAAAAATAATGAACTGAATATGCATATCCTCATTAACTAAATTTAATTACGCTGAGTGGCATAGTAATCAGTGGTTGCTCCAGTTACAGTATTCACTGAAAGGGAGGTGGATTCCAAATTAAGGCGAAGCATGGGGGACAGTCGCATACTGATGAGGGAACCGCACACAACATGATACAATACGCTATCTAAATCATTATTCACAGACGCTGCAGAAAGAAGTACATTACCCTGTTCTAAGACTAATGCAAGAACAATTAGCCAAGAAGGCTCCAGTCCCCCACTGACTGTCCCACCTCCATACATTTCACACCAGCCAGCCTGGGGCCGACTGTACCATTTGCATTTTTTTTTTTTTTTTTTTTCAAAAAGTGAACAAAAACTCACACTGTCTTTTTTTTTTTTTTTTAAAGAAGGCCTATGTCCCTGGCCACAATAGCAGGGAAATCCTATCTTACACACTGGTGTCCGGAGCCACGCCAGGCTCCCACAACTTCAGCCTGAACTTTCCGCAGGCAAGGGAACTTTATAACACGTGCATGGAACAACAAAACAGGGAGGCAAAAAGTTTGGTGGTGGGGTGGGGGTGGGGGTGGGTGAAAAATAATGGGATCACATCAAACTTACCATCCACCAGGTTCTGGCTGACATGTCATAACATAGCTGCCATTTTATGGAGCTGTCCGACGTTTTCCCAGCCATTATGCTGTCAGCGGTCTTCATCAGATGCAGCTCATTGGAAGATAAGACACCTAATCAAGGAAACATCGGCAGTGGCTTTCTGGACTACATGTAGGCCAATCCTTATCACACTGCATCATGGGAAAAGCTCCTTTATTAGCAGGAGGAACTACTGCAACCTCACAGATAGAAAGACAAGGATCAGTTCTTTCCTTTTTTTTTTTTTTTTTTTGGTCTAAAGGGATTGGTGAAAGTAGCTAGCGTTCTTTGTGTATCATGTGTACAAGAGTTAAGTATCTTGCAAGTGGGCGGCTAACTGCTTTGCTGGGCTATGCAGACTAAAGTTTATTTGCATTCTTCTCTGTTGTATATTGTTTGACATGGTCCATGGTCCTTGCTGAGCAGATGAAGGGAGGGGAAGGGGGTGGGAGGGAGGGAGGGGAGAGGGAGCTGTAATTGCTCAGAATTAATATCTCCCCCAACAAAGACATAACAGTTTCATTGACACAGTCGGAACATGGTTCAGATGTCAGTGCGCACACGGGCGTGCGGGTGTGTGTGCGCAAACACACACACACACACACAGTGGAACACACAGGTAGCAGCTGCAGCTGGATTCAGCCGAGGTTGCCAAAGGCTACAAACTCCACTCTCATGCTGGACATATGGAAGCAGTTTAACTCTTTGAAATCTCTGTTCAAGAAGAGCCCTGCCGTCTGCAGAGATAAATCAGCCTTGAGAACACTTTCTCAATCAAGAGGCATCAGGTTCAGGGCTCTCTCCCATGTGAGGATAGCCTGGAAACATTATTTCCTTCATCTAGGAAAAGCTGATAAAAAATGAGAGGAGAAGGGCAGGTTTGCCTGTAATCTCAGCTCTGGACTTAATTCCTCACTCAGTCCCTCTCTGTCCTTCTTGTAGAAAGGGATTCCTTTATTTTCCCAACTGATCATTTTTTCTTCATCCTGGACTTAGAATGAGTTCTTCCAATCAGCATGCACAGAAAACAGGAACCAGCCTTTACTCAGAAAACCACTAGCCCTGAATAGCTTTTCTTCCTTTCTAAAGAGTAAAAAGAAAATCTGAATATTTCAGGGAGAAGGAATCATACAATTAGAAATCCAGGCCAAGAAAATACACTGCTGCTCTTCCTTTTAAAATACAAAAAAGCAAAGATACCTCTGTGAGTGGTGGTACTGATTTTCTGGGCCTCTACAGTCCACCCCCAAAACCAAGCCACACTTTTTAAGGCATTCCATCATCTTTTTTTCCTTCAGTGTGCACTAAAATTCTCCAAATGACTTTTAGGCTTAGAATTTACATTTGCTGCAGACAATTTAAAAGGACAAATTCCTACTTGATTCAGATAGAGTGAAGGGAGCAAAAAAAAATTACTCTATTACCGGCGTTTTCTTTTCTCTGCATGCGGTGTGTGTGAGGTTGCAAAGGCAACTTGTTTCAGCCTGGGAACTTCAAAGAGGAAAAGTGACTGCTGTGAGGAGCCCATTTTTATATTCACGGGGGAGGCCTGTCAGCCACGGTCTCATGCGGGACAGGAGCTTACAGAGGCCTGCCTCTGGGCTGGCAGTGAAATAATCTGCCCTTCACAGCCCTGGTGGATCGTCTCCTGGCCTCTCCCTCCTTACATCGTTGGTGTGTTTATTCTCAGACGAGTGGGTGGGGGCAGGGGACAGGAATGCCCACCCAGGCCTCTGCCTTTGAAGTATCCCATGACCCCAAAGCCTCCTTTTTTCCTCCTTTCTCTTTCTCCACCTGCTTCTTCACGTCTTATTATTATTTTTTAAATTTTGAGCAATGATTGTATAATAAGTCCAGGAATGGAAATCATGCTTTTCTGTTTTAATTTTCTCAGCTAACAGCAGCTCTGCCGAACGCCTCCTGTGTGTCAGGCAGCCCGCAGTGGACACTGGGGCTGCAGAGGTTTATGAGATATAGTCCATGTCCCATTCCTCTCACAGCCGTCTCTACCCAAAGTTGCGACAGGCGGGCTGAGAGGAAGGGATGGGCCCAGGAAGCTATTTCGTCTGGCTGCTCAGGGCCAACATCTCCCTGTACCCAAGACCTTGCTCTACATGCATTTCCAGGGCCTTCTTGAGGGCCAGCTTGTGAGGCTGGATATGAGGCTAGTGTGGCTTGCACACTTCCTCCCTCTTCCCTGCAATCAGACCCTGCCATGGCCCTGTCACCCGTCTCAGCTGCCCTGAGTGGATGGAGCACCCGCATCCTCCTTTTTCTGCTGCGCTGCCTTCGAGGGGCTCTGTAGGGGTAGAGCCCGATGGTGGGGTGCTGGTTTGAGAACACTCTTCAGCCGCCAGCCCTTTGCTGCCTGCCTCAGAGTCCTTGAGGAATCCTGGGCTGGCTAATGCTCAGGTCTGTCTGCTAAGAGTGTCCGCTGTCACTGTCATTTTGTGGGGACACCTCTGTCAGTAAGTTAACAACCGCACGTGGGAAATAATGAGATGACGGGGTAGCAGAAGCCGGTGGGGCAGAGGCTGCGGCGCTTCTCTACAAATGTGTGAACCGTGGGGAACACAGCCATGGGGGCAGAAATAACAAATCTGTGTGTCTCACTTGCTCGGCTGGAAAACGCCAGGGAACAGGAGACTGGCGGTGGAGGAGAGGGGGGTCCCTGGCAGAGCTAGAAAGGGGGTAAACTCAGAATTGGGGTCATAGTCAGAAGACACACACCTAGGGGCTGATCACTCACCATTTGCGTTCCTGGAGGATGTCTTTCACCAACGGGGAAACTTCTGAGTGTGCCCATGTAGTCCACACACAGAGAGACCAGCCCAGCGGGCTCATGAGTAGAAGCCGGTGTGACTGGATTCATTAGCTGAACTAACCTCACCTGACTCAGGTCAAAAGTTACCTCCATGTTACAAAATAACGAACTATGCTCCCAAAGCACTAATGACCAATGAGGAAGGCTTATGGGGAGGTGAGAGTTCTATCCCACCTGGCTTAATTTCCTAACATTCCTCGAATCTTGGGCTATTCCCCCTTAAATTCCTCTTTCCAAAGCCTTAATCCCTACCCAGTTCTCTCCCCAACCCCTAGTCTCCCATCCTCTGTTTCCAGCCATGCTGCCTCTAGCCACCTCCCACAGTTTCTTCATCTCACTCAGTAAAACAAAAGCTCCGAAAAAGCCAGACCTTTAGCCCTAAGCAATGACCAATTATGTCCCGGGGGCTGGGGTGGGAGGTTGGATTCTTTTTCACAGACAAATAACCTAGAGATCAGCCCAGAGCTCAGGTGGAGGACCCTAACATTTGCAGACAGGCTACTATGCCCAGCAAGTCTTCCCTAGTGGTTCAGGCGTAAAGAATCTGCCTGCCAATGCAGGAGATGAGGGTTTGATCCCTGAGTCTGGAAGATCTCCTGGAGAAGGAATTGGCAACCCACTCCAGTATTCTTGTCTGGGAAATGCCATGGACAGAGGAGCCTGGCGGGCTACAGTCTAGTTAATGTTAATGTCAGTCGCTCAGTAATGTCTGACTTTTTGTGACCCCATGGACTGTAGCCCGCCAGGCTCCTCTGCCCATGGCATTTCCCAGACAAGAATACTGGTGTGGGTTGCCATTTCCTTCTCTAGGGGATCTTCCAGACCCAGGGATCGAAGCTGAGTCTCCCATATTGCAGGCAGATTCTTTACTGCTGAGCCACCAGGGAAGACCTACAGTCTGTGGGGTCACGAAAAGAGTTGGACAGGACTCTTGGAGTGACCAAACAACAACAATGCCCAGCACTGCATTGGGGTATTCATCGTGTCCTCTTTGAGAAGCAGTCTGGGGTGAGGTCAAGGATCCTGAAGCCACGAGCCTGGGATTCAAATCACAGTTTTGTTACCTGCTAGCTGTGTAACCTGAGGCAAGTCAGTCAAACCTCGTTGCCTCAGTGTTCTCATCTGGAGAATGGAGTTTTTAATAAGAAAGACCTTATAATTGACATGAAAATTTCCATCAATTAGTGTAAGTACAGGGCTTAACCTCGTGCCCAGTGGACCAGATCTTTGTGTGTGGTGGTTGCCATTAGACTTTATTTACAGATAAATAAGCAGAGGCCCATAATTTGACCAAAAGCACATAGATAAAAAATTAAGGGGAAATGAGAAAGGAAGAAACAATACCCTCCCTCCCTAAAAAAGAGAGATGTTTTTAAAACAACATATAAAAAAAGAGAGAGAAATAAAGGGATACAGAGATAAAAAGACAGAAGGACAGCCAGAGAATGAGAAGCAAAACTGAAGCCCTTCTGGTGCCCCCATAGCCCCTGGTAGGGGCTCTGAAGTCCACTCTGCTCGCACAGACCCTCCCCAGGGTCCCTGCTGGTCAGTGGTCCAGACACTGCACAGCTCCTAACTCCTAACTCCCATGGGACCTATGGATGGGCGGTGTTACTACTGAGGGCTCTTGACCCATGAAGGCTACAAGTTTAGATGTTGTGTGAAGACTCATTTCCTTAAACTCTTGTGACTTATTTTATTTTTAGGTTTCTGGCCCTGATGTTCAATTCTAATCTAAAGCTGAGTATGTTAGCCCTGTGTTCAATAAATAGTATCCTTTCTAGGGTCATTATGAGAATCGAGTAAGACCATGTAAAGCTCCATCACAAGCCGGAGTTATTTTTAAAATCAGGACAAATTACAGTGTTGTGTTATCTGCTCCAGCTCCATTCTCAAGGTTAGGGAACTGACACGTCCCAGAAGTCACACTGAAAGGGAGGAGCTAAAATTCAGTCTTTGCTTTCTGACTCCTTCATCTAGTGCCTCTTCCCTTTCCTACCACCAAGAAGAGAGACAGGATGAAGATGTAGTTTGGAGAGTTTATTTGTTACTTTGCTGGTTATTTTATTTGTTTTGCTTTTAATGTGCTGGACACTACACTGGAGAATGAACTGGTCAGCAAAGGTGAGAAGGAACAGAGAAGCCCAGTGAGAAGGTCTGGGTAAGACCGATGACGACTTTAATTTCCTGAACTATCTGCTTGAGGAGGGCGGGAGGATGATGACTGAGTCTGCACATCACCCATGCCCAGAGGCTGGCACACAGACACTCAAATACTTGTCAAATGAATGACTGAGTTCAGACAGTGTGGAGAGTTCAGCCTGTGGAGAGTTGTAACAGAGAAGAGAATGGCAGGTCTTCTGTGTGTGGGCTGAGGGAGAGAGGGGGCCTACAATGCCTCCCAGGGTTCAGGCTTGGGATCCAAAGGAAAAACGTGGGAGCATGGCAAGTCCGGCTAATAATGGGAAGTGATCATTTTCCATGAAGAACCTGTTTGGAAGAGTCAGACACATTCTCTGATCATTTACCTAGACCTGGCAGAAGAAGCCAGGCTGGGGTCAGGAACGTTCGGTGAGCCTCCCACTGGGACCAGGTCAGGTGAGGGTATCAGAGAAGGGAATGAGAGGCGTGTGACAGGGAATGAGGCCAAGGGATCTACATCATGATGATTCTCCTCCGAGGGAAGCAGTAGCACTTCGCAGCCTCTGTGAGGATTCTGGGAGAGACAGTGGTCTTTTTCTACCTCCCTTCTTCCCTGGGTTCTGTCATCATACACTGCAACCCCCTCAAGTCAGAGCCCTCGCAATCTGAGCTCAGGGACGAAGGGAATACTCCAAAGGGTGGACCGAGAAGGCTTCCTGCCCCAGGGGCTGCCTCTCCAGTACCTGAACCCATCAAAACACTCAGTTGTCATCCACAGTGCTACACGTTGCCGACCCTCCTGGTGAGGGTGTCAGAAGGGGGTCACGGCCCCTGGGCATCTCCTTTCGCAGGAAGCCCAGACTGAGCCAATCCCATGCCCACCCACTCAGAGGGCCCCACTCCCCACCCCACGCTGCCATGGCTTCCAGCTGCCTTCCCACTGTGTCGTCCTGACCTGAGCTTAACTGGTCTCATCCCTCCCTAATGAGTCCCAAAGGAACACCCTGAGCCCTGTCCAGCAAGCCAGACAAAAGGCCGTTTTTGAAGTGAAAGGCAGACTTCTTACCTGTCCAAACAAGGAGAGGGAGGCTTGAATGGAAACAGCCGGTTCTTGAAGTTGGAGCCATCGCAGAAATGACCCACCTGCAGCTTCTCCTACAGACAGGTGTTAGTTTCCAGAGGATGATTTGACTGAAATCGCAGTCTTAGCTTCCCTTAGAAACATTCCTTTTTAAAAATAAGTGACTCTGGAATTGAAGTGTGCTATTTCTTACTAGCTTTTCTCAAGTAAGTTTCCTCACAAATGACACTTTTTCTGAACACAACAGTTTGAAATATTTTGTTTTACGTACCCATTTTCGAGAATATGCAGCACCTCTGGCCTCTAACCCAGGAAGACTTTTGACTTAGATGCTGGTAAAGAAAAGAGGGTTTGCTGGATAGCATGATTCCATTTTTGATCAACAGCTCCTATTGTATTAGCATATTCATTTATGCCTATTGACACAATAATTAACAGGAGGAACTTGCATTGTTATACGTTTGTACTCTGAAATTTTATAATGTTCATACATTACATTACATTTATAAATAAAAATAAAAAGTAAGGTGAAAAGTGCATGGGATCTTTCTGTACTTTTTTTTTTTGCAACTTATTGGGAATGTACAATTATTTCAAAAGAAAATTTTGGTAAAAGAAAATAAGTAAATACACTTCCAACTAAATATTTAAACTTGTGACCCCTAAGCCAGGGATGGATGCTCTACAGAGAACTGTCTGTTGCTATAAGCATCACAAGTCCATGGCATGGTACTTTGCTTTTGTGCTTGGGAAGGCAAAGAATAAGATAAAGAGGCAGTGAAGGCAGAGTAACAATATATTGCCATGTTGCCCCTTTTGAACAAGGCAAACCTTGCCAAAAGATAGGAGAGTTTCACAGCTAAGATTCCTAAACACTCAGGCAGGCTGTGCAAGTTCAACGTATGAATAACACAGGTAAACATGAAACCCCCAAGTCCTGATGGAAAGCAGCGATAGGCGGCCTGGAGTGCCCTCCAGTGAGAAAGTTCTTAACAGGGAATAAAGGCGACTGCTGGTTTCTTAATCACTGTGTCAAAGCCTCCCCCTGCAAAGATCCTCAAGGCAGGGTTCTCACTCCCAGGCTGCCATTAAGACAAATCTCAGGCTACATACAGTCCATGGGGTTGCAAAGAGTCGGACACTACTGAGTGACTTCACTTTCTTTCTTTCTATAGTTCCTTTCAGAAAAGGAAACGGCAACCCACTTCAGTGTTCTTGCCTGGAGAACCCCATGGGCAGAGGGGCCTGGTGGGCTACGGTCTATGAGGTTGCAGAGAGTCAGACATGACTGAGAAACTAACACAACACACACACCTGACCGCCCCAACATCCACCCCCTCCACTCTTCTCCTCTACATGCTATAGACAAGTAAAGGCTGGTACTAACCAAATTAGGGAAAGGGCCAAGGGGAAAAGAAAGCCCCCAAGGCAGTCTGGGGGAGCATATGTGTATTTGAATCTCAGAAGGGAGTGATGGGTGGATGGCCGAGTTTCACTGTTTCCCCTCCTTTTCCCAGACACAGTTTATCCAGCAAATATTTATTGTGCCAGGCACTGTGCCATGTGCTGGTGAGTAAAACTACTACATGCTGCTCTCCCTGGAGCTGTTTATCATCTAGGGCTGGGGTGAAGGGGTGCTGTCAAATACAAGAATCAGATCAGATCAGATCAGATCAGTCGCTCAGTCGTGTCCGACTCTTTGCGACCCCATGAATCCAGCACGCCAGGCCTCCCTTTCCATCATCAACTCCCGGAGTTCACTGAGACTCATGTCCATCGAGTCGGTGATGCCATCCAGCCATCTCATCCTCTGTCGTCCCCTTCTCCTCCTGCCCCCAATCCCTCCCAGCATCAGAGTCTTTTCCAATGAGTCAACTCTTCGCATGAGGTGGCCAAAGTACAGGAGTTTCAGCTTTAGCATCATTCCTTCCAAAGAAATCCCAGGGCTGATCTCCTTCAGAATGGACTGGTTGGGTCTCCTTGCAGTCCAAGGGACTCTCAAGAGTCTTCTCCAACACCACAGTTCAAAAGCATCAATTCTTCGGCACTCAGCCTTCTTCACAGTCCAACTCTCACATCCATACATGACCACAGGAAAAACCATAGCCTTGACTAGACAAACCTTTGTTGGCAAAGTAATGTCTCTGCTTTTCAATATGCTATCTAGGTTGGTCATAACTTTCCTTCCAAGGAGTAAGCAGCTTTTAATTTCATGGCTGCAGTCACCATCTGCAGTGATTTTGGAGCCCCCAAAAATAAAGTTTGACACTGTTTCCACTGTTTCCCCATCTATTTACCATGAAGTGATGGGACCAGATGCCATGATCTTCGTTTTCTGAATGTTGAGTTTTAAGCCAACTTTTTCACTCTCCACTTTCACCTTCATCAAGAGGCTTTTGAGTTCCTCTTCACTTTCTGCCATAAGGGTGGTGTCATCCGCATATCTGAGGTTATTGTTATTTCTCCCAGCAATCTTGATTCCAGCTTGTGTTTCTTCCAGTCCAGCCTTTCTCATGACGTACTCTGCATATAAGTTAAATAAGCAGGGTGACAATATACAGCCTTGACATACTCCTTTTCCTATTTGGAACCAGTCTGTTGTTCCATGTCCAGTTCTAACTGTTGCTTCCTGACCTGCATACAGATTTCTCAAGAGGCAGGTCAGGTGGTCTGGTATTCCCATCTCTTTCAGAATTTTCCACAGTTTATTGTGTTCCACACAGTCAAAGGCTCTGACATAGTCAATAAAGCAGAAATAGATGTTTTTCTGGAACTCTCTTGCTTTTTCCATGATCCAGCGGATGTTGGCAATTTGATCTCTGGTTCCTCTGCCTTTTCTAAAACCAGCTTGAACATCAGGAAGTTCACGGTTCACGTATTGCTGAAGCCTGGCTTGGAGAATTTTGAGCATTACTTTACTAGCGTGTGAGATGAATGCAGTTGTGTGGTAGTTTGAGGATTCTTTGGCATTGCCTTTCTTTGGGATTGGAATGAAAACTGAGTTTCAGGTTCTGGTCCTCCTTAAAACAAGCTGACAGGGTGATCACCTCCTGGAACTAGAAGCTGGGATGAAAGCATCTTTGATTCACCATGTTCGAGGGGTAGTTCTGTCTTGAAATGAAGATTAGAACTGAAAGTTCTGCTTTCAGGGTCCTCCCAAGCTCCTCCTTTTACAATGCACCCAGGAGGACTGCAAGCCATAAAGACAGGATTCCTGCTGCCATTTATCATCTTAATAAATGGCAACCCACTCCAGTACTCTTGCCTGGAAAATCCCATGGGCAGAGGAGCCTGGTGGGCTACACCCCATGGGGTCACAAAGAGTCGGACATGACTGAGCGACTAACACACACACACACACACACACACACAACATTCCTCTGAGGTACCATTTACATACAACGTTCTGTACAAATCTTAAGTGATGAGCTTTTGCAAACATATTCACCTGGATAATCCACATTCCTATTAAGATACAGAACATTTCCAATGCCCTGAAAAACTCCCCGTTGCCCTCTCCAAGGTATACCCACTTCCCCCAAGCCATACACAGCTACTGTTCTGATTTCTATCACCATTTATGTATACCTTTTCTAGGCATCTGTATACATGGAATGATTCAGTATCAATTCTTCTGTGTCTGGCTTCTTCCCCTCAACATAATGTTTTTGAGATTTATCTGCATTATTGTACAACACTGGTTTGTTACTTTTTACTGCTGAATCTTATTCTATTGTATGATTTTACCACAATTTGCTCATCCAGTCTCCTGTTGATGGACATTTGGGTTGCTTCCAGGTTTTGACTATCATAAGAAACATTATGAATATTCATGGATAAATCTTTTTCTGGGCATGTTTTTACTTTTCTTGAGTAAATAAGCAATGACATTTTGGGGCATAAGATAAATGTATACTTAATAAATGGCCATACAGCTTTCAAGAAGAGTTGTATCATTTTATACAACTTTGGGGGATCTACAAAAGTTCCTATCATTCCAAATCCTTGTCAACTCCTTGTGTTGTCAGACTTTTTAACTTTAGACTTTTTGGTGAGTGTGTGAAGGCATCTCATTGTGGTTCAACAAGCATTTACCTGATGACTAATAGTTTGGAGACCTTTTTCACCCAGCCATTTGTATCTCATCATTTGTGAAGAGTCTACTAAACTCTAATGTCAATCTTCAACTTTTTATTATTGAGCTGTGGAAGTCCTTTGTAAATTCTAGATACAAGTCCTTTGTTAAATATTTGTATTATGAATATTTCTCACAGTCCAGAGTGTCTTTATTTTCATTCTGATGAAGTCCAATTTATCTTTTTTTTTTTTTTTCATTTTATGACTAGTGCTTTCTATTTCCTATTGAAGAAATTTTTACTTACCAAAGGTCATGAAGATGTTTGTCTTCTGTTGTCTAGAAGCATTATAATATTAGTTTTTATATTTAAGTTTATGATCCACCTAAGGTTAACTTTTCTGTTTGGGGTAAGGTAGAGATATAAATACATCTTCATATGCAGAGGTGTTTTTGTTTTTCAAATGAATACCCTAATATTCCAGAATAATTTGTTGAAAACAGTTGCATTGCTTTTGTACTTTTGACAGAAAGCATTTGGTCTTATACATGTGGATCAATGGCTGGACTTTATTTGTTCCATTGCTAGATTTGTCTATCCTCTAACAAAAGACACACATTGTCTTGATTATGGTCACTTTTGAAAAGTGTAAGCCTATTAACTTTGTTTTTCTTTTTCAAAAATATCTTGGCAATTGTAAGTCCATTGCATTTCCATATGCACTTTATAATTGCCCTGTCAATATCTGCTTAGATTTTTTACTGGGATGGCACTGACTGTTCATATCACTTCAGGGAGAACTGACATCTTAACAATTTTGAGTCTTCCTATATATGAATATGTTATACATTTCCCTTTATTTAGATTTTATTTTATTTTTCTCAGCGATATTTCATAGTTTTCTCTGTAGAAGAGTCACATGTCTCTTTAAATTTATTTCAAATTTTGGGATGCCATTGCCAATGGAATTTTATATTTTTCTTTCCAACTGTTCATTGCTAGACTGTAAAAATACAATTGATTTTTATATATTGACTTCCAATTTTCAGAAACCTTGCTAAATTTGCTCATAACTTCTTGTTGTTGGTGGTGTTGGTATGTGTGTGTGTTTTGGAACATTTCTTAGAATTTTCTTTATATGCAATCATGTTATCTGTGAAGAGAGTTGTACTTTCTTCTTTTCAAACTGTGTGTTTTTTACTTCTTTTTCTCCCATTATTTCAGTGACCATAGCCTCCATGTACAATGTTGAATAATAGTGATGAGAAAATACCTTCTTGTTCCCATCCTTGAAAGAAAAGGCTTCAATATTTCATCATTAATATGATGGAAACTATAATTTTTCCAAAGTGACCTAGATTGAGGAAATTCCTTTCTATTCCTAGCTGGATAAGAGTATACTTTTTTTTTTAAATCATGAATGTGAGTTGAATTTTGTCAAATGCTTTTCTGCATCTACTGAGACAATCATAAAATTCTTCTCCTTTAATCTCATAATATTGTGGACTAATAATTAATTTTGGAATGTTAAGCCAATCTTGCATTCTTGTAATAAATCCCATTTGGTGAAATATTATTCTTTTTATACATTGCCAAATTTGACTTGCTAATATTTTAATATTTTGTATCTGTAGTCATAAGGGGCATTTTCTGTAATTTTATCGTAAGCTCTTTGTCTGTTTTTGATATCATTGCAACCAAGCCTCATTAAATGAACTGGGAACTGTTCTGTCCCTCTATTTTCTGAAAGAGAGTGGTGTTATTTCTTCCTTAAATATTTGGTAGAATTCACAGTGAAGCCATCTGAGCCTGGAGTTTTCTGGAAAAGTTTTAAACTAAATTTAATGTTTTTAACAGCTACAGGCTATTCAGACTTCCTATTTATTATTGTGTCAATTGTGACAAATCATATTCTAAAGAAATACATTCATTTTATCTAAGTTTCCAAATTAATTAGTAGAAAATTATTTATAATATTCTCTTATTATTGTTTTCATGTCTGTAGAAAATACCATGATATAGTTCACTCATGAAATTGGTAATTCTTTAAATTATTTACAGTGTTCTCTTATTATTGTCTTCATATCTGCAGAATATATCACAATAACTCTTCTTTCATTCTCAACTTGGTCATTCTTTTCCTCTCTTCCTTCGCTCAGCCTGCGTGTGTGCTCAGTCACTCAGTTGTGTCCGACTCTTTGTAACCCCATAATCAGCCTAGCTAAGGTTTAGTAAATTTTACTCATCTTCTCAAAGAACTAGCTTTGAATTTGTTTCCTCTATTGCTCATGTTTTCTGTTTCATTTATTTCCACTCTTAGTTTTATCATTTCCTTTTTAAAAATTGCCTTTGGGTTTAATTTTCTCTTTTCCTATTTACTTAAGATTGACCATAGATGACTGATTTTATACATTCTTTCTTTTGTTATATAGGCACTGAAACCTACAAGTTTCCCTCTAACCACTGCTTTAGCTGCATCCAACAAACTTCAATATATTATCTTTTATTATCATTTATTTCAAAATATTTCCTAATGTCTTTTTTTTGGTTCATAGATTATGTTCCAGTGTATTTTTAATTTTGCAAATATTTGGATATTTTACAGACAGTTTACTTATGTTGAGTCCTAATTTCATATTGGGTGGCCAGAGAACATCTGCTATATAATTTCTTTCCTTTAAATTTATTGAGATTTGTTTTATGGCCTAGACTAGGATACTATTATTCCTTGCTTTTAGACCCTTAAAAAGTGGTCCTCTGACTCTCTTGCTCATGTCTTCATGTTCCCACCCTTTTCCACACTCTGATCTTTAAGCTTCTCATTTTGCTGAAACACCTGTCAAGGGCCAGACTCACAGCCTTGTCTTCCTTACAAGCATCTCTTCTTTTTATGTAAACTAGACTTTAGATTTTTTTTCAAAGACTTGCAATCAGACTGATTCTTTGAAAGATAGCACTTAGGAATATATTCCAAACCTCTAAGAAAATGGAAATCTGGGAATTAAGTTTATGTTTTTAAATATCATAGAGAAATACATGGACTGAGAATAACAACAGTAATAAAATAATAATAATGAACTCTTTAACATTTCCTCCAGTGATTTACATCTTAAATAGTATCTGAAACGAGATCATTACAAGGGAAAGATAGCCTAACATTAGTATCTTGAAGGTGTGGGTTGTATTCACCACCCCCAAACATCTGTTTAGTCATGTTTAGTGAGTTGTAAGGAGAAGACACTGCCATTGTTTCTCAAATGGAAACTCAAGTATGTTCCTGTAGCCACTTAGCACTGTTGTTGGGTAGCAGTAAGATGTGTGAAAGGGTAAAATCAAAATGGGAGTAGAGTGGAAATTACTAGTGCTGTGCGATTACGCTCACTGGTATTACGTTCACTCCAGGAAGCCTCTCATTCCTGGGCACAAGGAAGACTATACTTCCCAGACTTCCCACATCTAAACAAGATCACATGACTAGTTCTGGCCAGTGGGATATAAACAGAAATTATGTGAATCACTTCATGTTATGGTTGGAGAAGGAAATGGCAACCCATTCCAGTATTCCTGCCTGGAGAATTCCATGGACAGAGGAACGTGGCAGGCTACAGTCCATAGGGCCACACAGAGTCAGACACGACTGAGCAACTCACTCATCACTCAGGTTAAGGTAATAAATAGCACACAGGCATCCCTTCAACATCATATTTTCCTGACTTGGCAATGAATGATATTCCAGGTAGGAAAGTCATTGTCAGTTTAAGTTCCTGAATGGCTATGTGGATGGCATCACCAACCCGACTTACTTTAGATATACAGCAAGAAGTAAAACCTTTATTTTGTTAAGCCATTGTGGTTTCAGGATAAAATTGTTGCTGCAACCCAACCTAGCTCCTTCTGACTCAAAGCATCATCCCTGGACCAGCATCGGCATCACTTGAAGACTGAGGTAAGCTCAGTCTCTACATTGGACCTCTTGAATCATAATGTGCCTTTTAAGAAGATCTCTGGACAATTTATATATTAGTTTTCTGGGACTGCCATATCAAAAAAAAAAAAAGAAACACAGAAAAGGTGGCTTAAACCACAGAAAATTATTTCTCACAGTTCTGGAGTCCCAAGATCAAGATGTCACAATAATTGACTTCCCTTGAGGCTTCTCTTCCTGGCTTTCATGGCTGGCAGCTGTCTCGTGTCCTCACGTGGCCTTTTCTCTGTGTGCATGCATTCATGGTGTTATCCTAATCTCCCCTTCTTATAAGGCCACTAGCCAGATTGGATTAGGGCCCTCCCTGGTGGCCTCATTTTAACTTAATTACCTCTTTAAATACAGTTACATTCTGAATGAGTGTTTAGGTATCAACATATGAATTGGGTGTTTATTTGGGTGTTTAGAGTATCAACATATGAATTTGGGGGGAACACAAATTTTCCCTAACAATTCATATATATTAGGAACACTGACCTAATCTAGCCAAATGAATAGCAGAATGTCATCCTGAGACTATACAATGGCCACTGTGGTCTGATCTGTGCTTAATTTAACATAACTACAAAGTTCCTTCCTGACTTTGGGTGTTTTACCATCATTTAGACTTACCTTCCCATCAGTTTTTGAAAGAAGTAATCCTCAGATTGCCCCCTTATTCTGCTTCCAAGGGTTGATAAGAAATCAATGACATAGCTCTGAAATGCAGATTTTTTTTTTTGGGTAGTATGGTTTTGACATCCCAACATCAATTCAAAGGCTAAAGGATCCTTATTGGATGCTTCCAAAATAAAACAAGAGCATATGTTATTTTCTTTTGCAGAGCTCCAACCTCTGTCTACTCATAGGCATCACACAAGGGAGTTTATCTGTTGAATGCTGGACATTTAGACTAGACAGACATCTTCACAATGGTGCCAAAATCCATATACTGAGGTCTAAATTTAGATTTAGAAGGGAATCATGCAAAGTTTAAAAACATACTTTGTCATTTCAACTCACAGACTCTTAGGGATGTAGATGTGTAAGCCAATAATTTGCCCAGGCATGGGTTGACTTTACAATGTGCCCATCAAGTTACTGTGTACTCTGCATGAACAGCTCCAGTTCCAGGGGTCCACTGTCTTCCAAGCTAGTCTCCTCTCTCTTCCCACAGAGCTGTTTTTTATCCGTTGTTATCCTTGGGGACTGTTCCCAGCCATGACCCTTTGGTCATATAGAAACCTAGTGCTTTCTCATAAAATTGCCTTTCAGATATTTTGCTTTATAATAGCTCCCAATTTTCTCCTTCTCAGGCTAACCATACCTATGTACCTTGGGAGAAAAAAAAAAAAGGTAATCAAATACTCTTTTAAATCTTAATACCATACTTCTTAATAATGTGAACAAAACAAAAGGTTCCTTATAAAACTTCTATTCTGTGACTCTGAGGATTGATCCTGCATCTCTGATTGGCAGGTCATTTGGCATTATTTTAAAATTTCACAAATTGCAAGTTCAGAATACCATTAAATCCAGAGAACTGACACCAGGGAGCACAGCACAGGAGTCTAGAGCCATGCTATCCACCATGGCATCCACAAGTCACACATCTGAATGGTCAGGCAGCTCTTGGCTTTAACGCCAATTCTGCCACTTGGAAATGCTACTTAACCACTAGAGTCTTCATATTTTCCTCTGTAAAGTGGGAGTAATAATAGAACTCAAAAACAGAACTCACTTCACATTACCGGTTCTTGTTATGACTTCATGTGACAATGTGAATAAAGTGTTTAATACAATAAATACACATTCCTTCTCAGAAGCTGAGAGATTAAGTAACAGGATTAATGGGAAACATCAAGTTGGGGACAGTCCATTCAAACTTTATCAATTTTATAACCAGAGTACCAACAAACCTGATGATCAGTGGTAGATGGGAGAGAAATTGGACTGCACAGTAGCCAGGTTACTATGGCTGGAGGCTGTCATCTTAGATATTAAAAAAAAATAATGCACAAAAATAATAGAGTGGAAATACTGGAAGTGAGAGCAAGGCTAAAAGGAGATGTAACAGTGCGGTCAGAAGTGGAGGGTATAGCCATGGAATGGGCCATGAGGGTGGGCATGGGAGGAGTATCACCTGGAGGCCTTGCAAGCCTGGGGTTGGAGCCCCAGGGTCAGTGTCCATCTTGAATATTTAAAACTACAACCAACAGGGGCTCCTGTGGGCATTAGAACAACAAGCTAAGGCTTCTTTCCCTCTCCCACTTAAAGATTAAAATTCTATTCTCACTATTCCAGATTCCTTTGCTAAGGATAAACTGTGTGTATATGAACCAGCACAATTTCCTCATTAAACCAACATCATTTCTCTTTGACCAACTGCGCATGAGCTCATCCACATTTACAGAAACACGAATGATTGTAGAACAGACCATAGTAGGGAAAGGAACTGAGCCTGGAAGTGGAAAATGTTAAGGTCAAGTCCTGGCTCACTCGTAAAAGCCTTATCAACCGCATGTATCATTCAACTTCTCTGGACTGCCAAGTCCTCTCGCCTGTAGGGTAGTGTTCCATGCCTGATAGTTGCATGGATTCTTTGGAGGTTCAGATAAGAAACTGTGGAGCGCAGCACCAATATAAATTTCCTGGGAGGATGGAATTTGAATGAGGTCAGTTTGGCTCGACTGTGACAGAGAGACATGGGCGTTGCCAGTTGCAGTTCAGCTCTTGGAGTTCCTAGACGATTTAGGAGGTACAGGGTCTTTCTTTGCTTCCTTCTCCTTATGTCAGCAAGAAACTGAACCCCAATCACCCCCTCATTCCTGCTGCCTCACAGGGGACTCAGAAACCTTGGACAGGTGCAAGAATCTCTGATCAAAGAAACCAACAGATCTTTGGCTTTTGATTTATGCATTTTCCCATACTTTCTGCAAATGAAGCAACACTTGGGGAAAAAATCCTCTTCCCTCCCTCTCTCTGCTATTCCCCCAAGGCCAAATCCACTCATAAATCCTATCTGGGCATCACTCACCCCCATTAACTGTTAAGGTCAGTGTTTCAGAAGGGACCCATTTTCTCTGCCTATTCTCCCCTAAATGCAAAGACATGATGGAGAAGACAGACGACTCAATACTGCTTTGTTTTAGGCTCTTTGGGGACAACAGACTAGTTTTGCACTGGGTTTTTTAACATCTGTCACTTGAGATAGAGAGCCTTTTCTCTGGTACTACTGTCCTTATGCAGTCCACCCTTCTCTCTCCTCTATCTCCTCCTCTAATTTCCCCACTTGACTTACATCAGACCACATTCACAGAGAAAGAATAGCAGCTTCCTGCCCTCCCAGGGGAATGTCACTTCCACAACTACAAAGGGAATGTGGTCATTAGTTTGTTGTTATGCAGTGGGGCAGAGCCTGGATCAAGCCTGGAAGATGCCAGAAGGCTGGCTTCTCGGTGGTCTCATCTTCGCAGATGTCACTGTATAATGGAAGAAACATGACGTGAGAGTCTGCAGTTCCTTCTGCTCCTAGAATTTCTACAATCAGCTGTATGAACTGGGTTAACTCACTTCTCCATAGGCCTTCACCTAGTCTCCTTATCTATAAAGTAAGAATGGTGAGTAATGATGATGATGATGTTACTATCATCTAATTAGAATTTACTATGAACCAGGGATGTGCTAAGCTTTTTACACGAATTTCCTCACTAGTATTATTTATCACATTTCTATGGATAAGGAAATCTGCCCGAGGTCCTGGTGTTATTTTCTCTGTAGAAGTGTGATTACATCCAGGCTGTTCCACTGCCCGTGTTGGGGACCTCTGTGTGTACAATAATTATTTCTTCTCTGAAGACTTCTTTGTTGACCAAATAATTATAATGCATACTTTATTACTTTCACTTATCACACTGCAATGAAGAGAAGTTTGAGGGCCTGTATCTCCCATTCATTTCAGTCAGTTCGGTCATGTCCAGTTCTTTGCAACCTCATGAATCGCAGCACACCAGGCCTCCCTGTGCATTACCAACTCCGGGAGTTTATCCAAACTCATGTGCATCGAGTCGGTAATGCCATCCAGCCATCTCACCCTCTGTCATCCCCTTCTCCTCTTGCCCTCAATCCCTCCCAGCATCAGAGTCTTTTCCAATGAGTCAACTCTTCCCATGAGGTGGCCAAAGTATTGGAGTTTCAGCCTCAGCATCAGTCCTTCCAGTGAACACCCAGGACTGGTCTCCTTCAGAATGGACTGGTTGGATCTCCTTGCAGTCCAAGGGACTCGCAAGAGTCTTCTCCAACAACACAGTTCAAAAGCATCAATTCTTCGGCGCTCAGCTTTCTTCACAATCCAACTCTCACATCCATACATGACCACTGGAAAAACCATAGCCTTGACTAGACAAACCTTTGTTGGCAAAGTAATATCTGTGCTTTTTAATGTGCTATCTAGATCAGTCATAACCTTCCTTCCAAGGAGTGAGTGTCTTTTAATTTCATGGCTGCAATCACCATCTGCAGTGATTTTGGAGCCCCCCAAAATGAAGTCTGACACTGTTTCCACTGTTTCCCCATCTATTTCCCATGAAGTGATGGGACCGGATGCCATGATCTTCGTTTTCTGAATGTTGAGCTTTAAGCCAACTTTTTCACTCTCCTCTTTCACTTTCATCAAGAGGCTTCTGAGTTCCTCTTCACTTTCTGCCATAAGGGTGGTATCATCTGCATATCTGAGGTTATTGATATTTCTCCCGGCAATCTTGATTCCAGCTTGTGCTTCTTCCAGCCCAGCGTTTCTCATGATGTACTCTGCATAGAAGTTCAATAAGCAGGGAGACAATATACAGCCTGATGTACTCCTTTTCCTATTTGGAACCAGTCTGTTGTTCCATGTCCAGTTCTAACTGTTGCTTCCTGACCTGCATATAGGTTTCTCAAGAGGCAGGTCAGGTGGTCTGGTATTCATATCTCTTTCAGAATTTTCCACAGTTTATTGTGATCCACACAGTCAAAGGCTTTGGCATAGTCAATAAAGCAGAAATAGATGTTTTTCTGGAACTCTCTTGCTTTTTCCATTATCCAGCACATGTTGACAATTTGATCTCTGGTCCCTCTGCCTTTTCTAAAACCAGCTTGAACATCTGGAATTATGTCTTCTTAAGATTCTGTCCTAGCACAATTCTTGGTACATAATAGCTAGTGAGGATGTCATGAATCAGCAAACAGCTTCTGCACATCATGTCTGAAAGCACTAATTTGACTTAGTAACTAACTGCACACCATTCTCCCTTTGAATTTAAGCTCTGCCACCCACCATTCTCCCAGAGTGGTGCTTTAGCCTCCAACCTTCACTCATGGGGAGGGGTGGGGAGCAATATGTGGAGTTCACCAAAGGTATGAGACAATTTTCATGTGATGAAAAATAAAATGTTTAGTTTAACCAACATTATTTTAGTATCACTGCTATCTGCTCCTTCAATATATTTAGACTTAAAGGTAATAAGTTATAAGGAAACACAGCCAGAAAAATGCATAACTCAATGAGATGTGGTTTCCAATAAAAGACAGAAAGTTAGGCACAGATTTTTAGCACATTTAAGAGAGATATGCTTTAAGTCTGATTTTACATAGCTTGAGGAATTTATTTCCATACTTATCGCATGGTACTAAAGGACCCAAAATAGATAAATCTTTGGTGATACCAGGAAAGCAGTTCATCTATGATTATGGAGAAATACACATTTAATAGTTGTTACAATTTAGCATCGGCACAGCCATTTACACTGATAATATACGAAACCCTCCTTTTTCCTCTCCTCAGGCACAGTGAATGACTCCCTGTGCAGGATTACCTTCCACTAAGCAGATTTCATAGCTCCAAGCCTCAGTAGGGAAAATGTGAGGCTGAACCAATTTAAAAAATAAAAACCATCCCGGAGCTCACAAAACCACATAATTAAACTGAATCACTTAGCATTTTGATTGAGTGTTTGAAAAACCTGATACAAAGACTCAGAAATTGCCCCAAAATGCATCACAAACATGGTGATGCTTTTACTTATGTAAACTCTAGGCAAAGATGAATGCAGAGAGAGGGAGATAAGTAGAAATGTAGGGACAGATACTATTGCTATTTTCCCAATCTAAGTCCATTAATTATTATTTTTGGTGTTTAATCATTTTCATTGCTGTTTTACATTTTAAATAGCAAGTTGTCATTCTGCTTGTAGAAATATGCAGCAGTGTAACCACACTGTTTCTTTCAGAGTGTCTATTTGTACGAAAGTACACAGACCACTGGTGGTGATCAGACGATGGAGTTTGACACTACATTTTCCTTTACCCTAAGATATGTCATTCAGTCATTTTTGGTACTCAGTATTTCCATCAGTTAAAAAGGGACTGCCTGACTACCTCAAGATTAGAACTTAAAAAAGGAAATTCAGCTTGTTAGTCAAAGCCACAGTATAAATACTAAACCGGTATCGGGGACAGCACGTATTGCAGTGTGCTATCATTGCACTTATTTTTTGACACTGAACCTGAATGCATTTTTCCCATCCACTAGCTCTGCCAGCCCCTACCTCCCCACCAGTGCCATCCCCATGCACTTGGGAGCATCAGTCTTGTCCTCAGTCTTCTCATGTCACTTTACTTTCAGACGAAAGTCTGTCTGTAGCCAAGTGTGGTTAGGTTTCATCCACAAACAGATCTGGCACAGGAACCCAAGATAGAAAGGTGCTTGATGGAAGCAAAGAATAAAATTAAAATGAATGCTTTCATGGAGGCCAAGAACCTCAGGGAGGAAACTGGAAAAGCAGAGAAACACTAAAGGGAGCCCAAGAGCAGGGATGCAAAAGATACAAAGCAGAGGAGAGAGAAGGAATGAGCATGTTTTGTGGGGCCAGGGTGTAGATATATAGACAATGGCTTTTTTAAAAAGTTAGTTAATTAAAATATTACATATAGAAATCAAATTGCACTCACCATCTCTTCTACATGAAACATAACCCTCATTATTTCTTTTCCTTCAAGTAGATAAACAAGATAAAAGAGAAACCCAAAGAATTAATATTAAAACCTTTTTAAAATGATTAGAAAAAAAACATTAGAAATAATCTAGTGTTCACATTAGAGTATAACCTGCCAGACATAGTCTTAGCTTGTTTATTTAGGTTTTAACTTTTTATGCAAAAGAAAATATTTCATAGAATGTTTTATAATTTTATTTTTTGATTTAACAGCACATCAAAAATAGCTTCCCATGTCAGTAAATGTATATCAATGTCATTATTCTTGATGGTTATCTCATTTTTCAATGCATGAATGAATGAAGTTCCATTTAACCAGTCTCCTTTTGGACACGCAAGTGGACTGGTTTTTGGCAGTTACAAATAGTGCCTTATCAATTAGCTTTCACTGGATAACAAAACCACCCCAAAACTTCACAGCTTAAAATAACAACCATTTTTTGGGACCTAATTCAACTCAAAAGCTTTTGCACAGCAAAGGAAACCACAGACAAAACAAAAAGACAACCCGTAAAGTTGGAGAAAATATTTGAAAACGATGTAACCAACACACGATTAGCCTCCAAAATTTAAAAACAGTTCATGTGGCTGAACATCAAAAAAAGCAAACAACCCAATCAAAAAAAAAAAAAAAACAAACTGGCAGAAGACTTAAATACGTATTTCTCCAAAGAAGACATACAGATGGCCAAGAGGCACATGAAAAGATGCTCAGCATTGATAATTATTAGAGAAATACAAACAAAACTACCATATCACCTGATATCAGTCAGAATACTATACACACACAAGTGAAGTTATTCAGTCGTGTCCAACTCTTTGTGACCCCGTGGACCCACCAGGCTCCTCCATCCATGGGATTCTCCAGGCAAGAATACTGGAGTGGGTTGCCATTTCCTTCTCCAGGGGATTTTCCTGACCCAGGGATCGAACCCAGGTCTCCTGCATTGCAGGCAGACACTTTAAGCTCTGAGCCACCAGGGAAGCCTGCATCAGTCAGAATGGCCAGCATCAAAAAGTCATGGTACAGGGAGGGAGGAGGGAGGAGGGAGGAGGGTTCAGGATGGGGAACACATGTATACCTGTGGTGGATTCATTTTGATATATGGCAAAACCAATACAATATTGTAAAATAAAAAAATAAAAAAAATAAAGTCACAGCTTAAAAAAAAAAAGTCTACAAACAATAAATGCTGGAGAGGGTGTGGAGAAAAGAAAACCCTCCTACACTGTTTTTGGGAATGTGAATTGGTATCGCACTTAAGGAAAACAGTATGGAGGTTCCTTAAAACACTAAAAATAGAGTTACTATTATGATCCAACAATCCCAGTCCTGGGTACATGTTCAGAGAAAAACAAGGGTCAAAAGGATCCATGCACCCCAGGGCTCACTGCAGCACTGTTTACCAAGACATGGAGCAACCTAAGTGTCCACTGACAGAGACTGGATAAAGAAGATGCGGCACATACATACAGTAGAATGTCAGTCGTTGAAAAGAATGAAATAACACCATTTGCAGCAACATGGATGGACCTGGAGATCATCATCCTAAGTGCAGTAAGTCAGATTGAGAAAGACAAGCATCATATAGCACTTATATGTAGAATCTTAAATGATACAAATGAACTTATTTAGAAAACAGAAACAGAATCATAGAGTCAAAGAATGAATTTATGATTACCAGGAGGAAATGTGGAGGAAAGGGATAAATTGGGGAGTTGAGATGGACATGTACATGCTGTTATATTAAAAAAATAGATAACCAACAAGGACCTACTGTATAGCATAGGAAATTCTGCTCCATATTATGTAATAACCTAAATAGAAAAGAATTTGAAAAAGAATAGATACATGTATAACTGAATCACTTTGCTGTACACCTGAAACTAACACATTATTAAGCAATCATGCTCCACCATAAAATAAAAATTAAAACAACCATTTTTTCAGCTACCCGTCTTTGAGGAAACCACAGGAGCTGTCAAAGGTGACACAGCTGGGGCCTCTCCACATGGCTTCTCATCCTCCCGGGGGCTGTCCTGGACTCCTTCACATGGCTAAGTTCAGGCAAAATCACTCAGGTCTCCTGGACCCAGCAGAGAAAGCAGCTGAGCAGGAAGAGAAAGCCCAGCAAAGTGGGCAGTGCCTCGCCTCAGGTCTGAAGCCAGAAGGACACAATGGGAGCTTAACTGAGTGGAGTTCAAGTCTCGGGGAAGGCGGAAACTGCCTACATCCCATTTCCAGTTGCCTGTGTATCACTATATTTAACATATAACATTGATATATATATATACACATACACACATATATCACTATATTTAACATATAATGATAGAAATTGTGTGCAGTTGAGTAAGCGGTGTACAAGGTAGGGTCTTACTGGGTGGGAGTCTAAGGAAGAGTCTGGAAGGGTTATGCTAACAGTTCCAGCAATTGGGATTCCAAGGCTACAGAACAGGGGCTGGTACCCAGTGAACCCTCAGTAAATATGTCACATGAACAGCTAATAGGGTTACTAGACAGGGGAGGAGACTGCTCAGGACACTGTATGTCTTGATTTTGACAAACAGCAGATGAAAGTCTGTGAGTATATCCTGTGCTAAGGGCACTATGTGGGGTGGGTAAGAGCTCTAGTATGTGTATTTTTACCTGATTGACCAAAGGCAGCCATACTATGGATTAATAGTTCAGGGTATATGTCAAAAGGCTCTGCCTTTGGGTTTTTTCTGGTTTAATACATTCACAAACAATCTGAAATTTTATTTCTCCAAAGTGATTTCTTTTTTAAAAAAAATTTTGACAGACCCTCATGGTGCTAGTGGTAAAGAAACTGCCTGCCAAGGCGGGAGACGATAGAGACACAGGTTCAATCCCTGGGTTGGGAAGATCCCTTGGAGAAGGGCATGAACCCACTCTAGTATTCTTTCCTAGAGAATTCCATGGACAGAGGAGCCTGATGGGCTACAGCCCATTGGGTCACAAAGAGTCGGACACAACTGAAGCAACTTAGCACACACACACATGCAGTGTTTGATTTAAATTATTTTAATATTACTTAAATATAGACACAAATAAGATTTGATGTTGCTGATGGCTTTTATATAACTCCGGAGCTAAAAGTTAAAAATAAAATGCAAACCCCATGAAAGTCAAGTGAATAGCATTAACATGACAGGTGATATTCTCTGGCTGACATGAAATCACTGGTTTAGGTCACGTGGTCCTGACAGAGGCAGGGGGTGCTTTTGAGCTCTGCAAGGTAATCCGAGAAGGGCTTGGGGATGTCTGTGAGTCGTCTTTCTACACAGCCCGATGCAATGTCATCAGCCTCAGTTCAGCTTGGCACACACACACCCAGTTGCCTAATTTTCTTTTCTCATCAGCCTGGACCACTTGTTACAAGGGCAGTCTTAAACACAAACTCATGCACCAAATACCACATTGGCCTCAAGACAACTAGAGCTTTCATTTTTTTATATGTTCATTGAAAGGAAAGCAGAAAGTTTCAGCTTCCTATAGAGAACTCATTCAAACAAGAACGGCTGAGCACCAACAAGGTGCTGGGCAGCTGCGAGATGCTGTAGGTACACTGGCGAGCTACACCGAGCACGTGCCCACCTGCAGGATGAACGAGATGCTGTGGGTTCACTGGCTAGCTACACCGAGCATGCACCCACCTGCAGGATGAACTGAACTGGGGATGCTGGGATTTGCAGCTGACACAGGGTTGGGGCAGGGGAGCAACACAGGAAAACAGGACCTGGATTATACAGAATCCTTACATTTTTTTCTCATTGTAATATTTTAAAATTCCTAAATCAACTACATTTATTGCTTAGAACTTGCAAGTGATATGAAGTCTGTAAAGCAATAACTGTAAGCTAATCCAACTCCTCAAGAGTCACAACTGTGCTAACTTGAACCTTCCAGACTTTTCCATGAGATCAGAAAGCACTGAACAAATTGATTGTGTGCAGAATTCCTTAGTGTCTTGCCTTCTTCTCCCCTCAGTGACATTTTCTAAAAGGATTCCTTCTTCTATGAAAGAATCTTCCTGTACTGAAGCTACAAGGAATCATAAAGACTGGCCAAAACTCTTCAATTTTGTAGAATCATTACCTTGTTCTAAGATTCATGAAAAGAACTGAAGGTACTGTATACAAAACACCTGGCATACAGTAGACACTTAATAAGTGTTGACTGCCATTATTATAATTTAAAATATTTGTTGTTCTTAAAATGTACCAGCTTTTTAGTGTTCTACGTCCTGATTATGGAGTGATGGCAGTTCTTTTTCCAACAATCCTGGAAAAAAATCGTCTTTTCATGTGGCTGCCCATCGGGGATTACAGCTTTCCATAATCTTTGGAACACCACTTCGCGGTTGCCCTTGCATTTAATATAATATCCCCTTGTCCCCACAGAGGAGATGTTGGAGGAAGGTAGAGGTTTGGTCATTTGAATTGAGACAGGGTGTAAGTGTCAGGACCATATTTCTTTTCCAACTCTAAAATCTAATTTCCTCAGAACTGTGTTTAACAGTTCAACATTTACAGCTCAAGTTCCTGGCATCCCATCCGCTCACATTCACCACATCACTTAGGTAATGCTTGGAAAGTACTCTGGAGGAAATGGGCCCAGAAGTGCTAAGTAGAATTACACGATACGAGTCGACAGTGGGGAGCCACAGTGAATAGATAAAATCTCCTGTCTGCACTACATTTCATTTTCTCCAGTGGATTTTATGGAACCCTCATGTGTTACACTGGAAATAAAGCAGGAAGTCACATTTTTATGAGTAATATGTGTGTTGAATATTGAAAAAAAAGTAACAAAGTAGTGAAAGCGATTATTTGCACTCAGTTGGGCATAATAAAAACAGTCGGAAATTAAGGGTCCGTCACTTTCCATTAAGTACTATTTTTAATAAATAAAAAATAAAGATAAGAGGAGGTAAATCGCGATGGGGAAACAGCTTGGGAAAGTTTTCTTATTCGGGGAAAGTGGTTCTGGAGAATTTAAAAGGTTCTTTGTGCATGAAGAACTTCTTAAGAACATTCACCCATACATTCCTTTGCTCATTAAGTCAACGTTTACTACATCCTTCAGAGAGCCGAGTGCTGGGCTAGATACTGGTGTAGGAGGTGAGCTCTCCTGGAGGCAAGGTAAAGTGTGTCCCTGCAGGACACAGAGAAGGAAAGCCTCTGAGACGTTCATAGAGAGCGTCCCCGGAGGAGGTGACATCTGAACTGTCACAAGGATGAGTGTTTTGTAGGTGGAGAGAAACAGGAAGGGATTCGTGGTGGTGGAACAGCAGTAGGAGAAGCACAGAGGTGAGAAAGGCAATGACAGGTGAGGAAACAACAAGGTTTAATGACCTGGAACCATCATGTTATGTCTGGAGGTGAGACCAGAACAAGACGCTAGCTCTCATTTCGCAGTACCTTGTAGGGATTGCTAAACGTGAGCGTCCTTCCTCCCTTCTTCAGAGAGGCCTATGCTGACATATCTGTGGAAAGGGGTGTTCCACTCAATTAAATTCAGCAAATATGCCCAGGGCTATCCTGAGGACATGGAGATGAACATAAAAAGATTCCCATGGTCCAGTGTTTGCAACGCAGTGGCACAGTGTTCTTCCACACGCTTTCAGTATTCACTTCAATCATCCGTTGCTCTATCAGTGGGTCCCACATGCTGTGCATCACTTCTAAGATCAAGGGCAGGACAGCACCTTGGGAGGTGTGTGGGAGGTGTGGGGCTCTAGCGCTGGACTTCCTAAGCTCAACTCTCGAGTCCCACAAATACTAGTCTAGTCGTGTGAGTTCGGGCAAGCTACCGGGTTTCCTCCTCTGCCAAACTGGAACCCTCATGGTTCAGACTCACAGAGCTGTTGTGTAGATGAAGCGCGAGCAGGCAAGCACACCACTCAGCTGGCACCTGGCGAGTTATAAGCAGTGGAGGAAGGGGCGCCATTGTTACAGGCTCATCAGATCTGTGCTCCACGGAAAACCCGTGCCACTCCTCAGGGAAGAAACCACTTGCACCCTCGGCTCCTGTTCTGGGGCTGCTCTCTGTGCACTCAGAAATAGGTAAGATGGTAGACTATATGTTACAAATATTTTGCCACAATTAAAAAAAAAATGCTTTTAAAGCAGGCAAACAGGTCAATGGCCAAATTTATGCCTTGGGCCATAGTTTGCCAACCCCTGGTCTGAGGCTGGGGGTGATGATAATCAAAGAATAGAAAGAAAACTTTTGAGTTAAGAGCTGGTGAGCACTGTGGAAGCAGGGCATTTTGGAGGCCTCTCTGAATCTGTGTGGGTGGTCAATCACAGACACTCAGGACGCATCTGATGAATGAACTGTAGTTCCTGAACAGCAAACTCGTGGAGAGGGTTGAGTCTGGAGTGAATCAAACAGGGAGGGAAAGAAGGGAAGGAGTAACAAACATCATTTCCATTGGAGGAAAACTGGTTTCAGTAACACCGAGGCTCTCCCCCAAAAGTAAAAGTTCCAATCACCCACATTAAAGGTATCCCATGTCTAAGGATCCTGTAATAAGCCTCTGAAAAGCCACCATGTCTGTCTCCTGTACAGAGCTGCTTTCTTTTCCGTGTTCGTTGCATTAAATGGTGTTTTTCCCCCATAGCAGTAAGTTGAATCACTATGCAGTTACAGGAGAAGGCAATGGCAACTCACTCCAGAACTCTTGCCTGGAAAATCCCATGGATGGAGGAAGCTGGTAGGCTGCAGTCCATGGGGTCGCACAGAGTCAGACATGACTGAAGCGACTTAGCAGCAGCAGGAGCAGCAAGGCCATGTCAGAAAATCTTTTGGGAGGATTTCCAACTCTCCTGCTGTACTGTAAATGCAAGGTATCTAGGTTTAAAATAAGAGAAAAAAGTCATCACCAGTGGCCTGAAGACCCACATCATATGCATTCTCTTGGCGCCATGTTACCCGAGGTGGGGAATGGGTGACAAGGGGGTGGCTTGGTTTCCTCACACATAAACCCTGGAAGCTGTCACCCTCAGGGACAGCATTCATGTCCTCCACTTATGCCCACGCTTCCCCATTCTCTCTGAACTACCTATGGGCACAGTTGTTCTATCAAACCCATTTCTTTAAAGGATACCTCGCCTCAAGTTTGGGAAAGATTTTACTGAGAAATGGAGACGACACAGAATCACATTATCAAGGAGCATCATAAAGGATTTCTGGAGCCTTCAGAACTAATGCCCAGTTCTTAGCCTTCCTCTCAGAAAGCCAGACCCGGGTCGGGCATGGGGAACTCTAAAATCCATTTCCAAAGCCAAGACCTGCCCCCGTTTTATAAGGTTAAATGTTGAAAGTGGATTTGATCGCTGGCTCTGCAAAAATGGAAAAGGAAGAAAAGGGACAAAAATGTGGCTTTTCGGGGTAAGGCTTTTATCAAAAGCAGGTACACTGTTCAACCCACGCTGAGAGACAAAGGGCGCCTTGTGTAGCTCCCTCCACAGGTGGTTCTCGAGCTGCAAGGGGAGGAAAGGAGTCAGGGAATGTTTTTTGTGTGCCCGGGAAAAGAAAGAGCGATTCACGAGAGCTGCACACAGGACCTGGCTCTGAGGTGCGCCTGCAGGCCCAGCTGGGCCAGCGGTCATGTTTCATCGTAAGGAGAGGAGGCCTGCAGGGAGCCAGGCCTGAGGGAGGCAAAGGTTTCCCCATGGCCCACGGGCAATGCAGCCTCTCCTGAAAACATAATCGGAGCAGGCAGGAGTTCAGCAGGTCCCTGTGCAGGCCTCCTCAGGGTGCCCAGCAGGGAGGTGCAGGTGATGAGAGACAAGCCCTTCTGCTTGGCAGTCTGTTCTCTGAGGCACTTCCGAGCGCAGTGGACCACACTGTCCACCATGCAGCCACTGGCCAAAGGCCCCTACTGAGGGCTGAAAAAGTGGCTGCTCTGAAATGAGGTGTGCTGAAAATTTAAAGGCAATTCCAAGAAAAGTGAGCTCAAAATAAGGAGCTGTGAAATGTCTCAATAATTTTACAATTGGTTTTGAGCTTTTGAATTGTTATGAGAGGATATACCGAGTTAAATAAAACATATGATTGATTTACCTGCATCTTTTTACTTTTTAATATGGTGACTGCTAGAAATTTTTAAATGGCATATATGGTTCACATTATATTTCCTTTTGGCTGTGCTACCTTGCAGAATGCTCAGCCAGAATGGCTCTGACATTCTGAACTAATTTTCTTTGGGGTATTGGATAAAGGAGTGACTAAGAGGCAGGGACACATCAAGTCAAGAATGTGCTTATGGCCCCGAGTCCTGCAGCTCCTGATTTGACGAAGCTCATTCCTAGAGCACCAAAGCAGCCTGTCTCCCTCTTTGTGCTTGTGTCCCTCATGTCTGATTCACACTGTGGTCCCAGCACCCAGCCTGGCGTGGAGAGGCCCCTGGGTTTGTCCTAGGAAGGGGTATCTTGTCTGGTCTCAGTTAAGCTTCCTGTGTGTATGGTCATCTGTAAGTCACCCCAATGGCTGCTTCTGGGGACTGACAGGCTATCAGCGAGGGGGACAGAGAAGACTGGGTCGCATGTCTCTCATTCTCCAGCAGCATACTTGAGCTCGTGGCACGTGGACAGGTTCCCAAATGGTGAGTAGAAGGTGCAAGGCCCCTGTGGCCTAGTCAGAGCCATACACTGTCCCTTCTGCCACATTCTGTTGACCAGAGCCATCGCCAGGCCAGTCCAGATTTCAGGGGCTGAGGAACAGACTCTCCTTCCTGACGGAGGAAGCTTCAGAGTCATATGGTAAGAACTATGCCTCAAGGGAGGGAAACAATTTGGTCCATTTTTAAAAACCAATCTATCACAGGGGCTGTCTACTTCCCTTAGTTATCCCTTGTCCATTATAGCCTAGACTCCAGCCAAACTGTAATCCTCACTTCCCAAACACGATGCCAAACACTTTCAGACATCTCTGTTCTTGCTTGGACTTGTTGTTTCTTTGACCTAAACTGCCTTTTTCATCCCCTCATGCCTTCACCCTTACTTAAACTGTCTTTGAAGGGGTAACTTACAAATTCAGATTTAAAGGAGCTGATTGAAGATGTATACTCCTCTGCTCCCTCTTGAAAACCTAGGAAAAGGATATAAAGGGGACTTTTTATAAAGATGCATAAACCCACAAAGGCAAAGAGAAGAGAAACTGACAGCTGGTAAAGTATTTCAACAAAATGCAGGGATGTGGAAATCAGATGCATGGTGCCTAAGTGAGCAGACCAGAAAGGGATGTGTGCCGGAAGGAATGGCAGTCAAGCGATCAATCCCTGCAGAACCCGAGCATCCAGGAATCAGGTGCTGGGTGCCCGGCAAGGCAGGGTAGGAGGCGCTGAACTGTGCATTTGTTGAACGTACAGGAAGCCACTGATCCCTGGATCTTGCCATCCTCCCCACACAGGCAGGTGAATAGCCTTCTTCACCCAGAGGCTCATAGGTTTCATCCTCAAGAGGCTTAGCCTGAGGAACTCTGGAGTTGGGAAGAGTAGGCATAGCTTATGGCGCCATTCTGAAGAGAGATTAAGGGGATGTCTTTGCATGAGAGGGTGAAACTTCTAGCTGCGTGCCCAGCCTGGCTCTGGAAAAGCTGGCAACCAGCTTTATACATCCTGAGCAAGAGCCCAGAAGATTCCTCTTTAGGGAAACGGACCAACTCAAAAAGAAGATGTAAAAATACTGACATTTGTGAGCTGCTCAATAAAATATCAAGATAGCTGCCTGATTCCCCCATAGGGAAGCCTCCAGGCACAGGCCTAGCTAGCTCTTCCATACACATTGTTCCAGGCAGCTTGAAACTGGAACTATTTGCCAAGGTCAAGAGACATTCGAACAATGCCTCTACTATGACAGACAGCAATAAAACCAACAACAACCAAAGAGATGGGGAGGTGGGTGGCAGAAGTCGGGTAATAAGAAAGGCAAGTCTAAGTTTGTATAAACAAAAGTCAATATACACTACTTACCTCTGAAAATATTAAGCAGTAGCATCATAAGCATATTAGTTAGAAATATATTGGTAGCAGAATTAAAACTGGAAAGTGCTGGAAATCATTGTTTCTAAGGAAGAAAAAGGGCTTGGCTGATTTCATGAAAAGTCATAAAACTATTAGATGGACTCAACTCTGTACATGTATTACTTTGTCAGGAGAAAAAAATAATGTTTTTTAAAATAAACAACACCTACTTAAACATCCTGTCTTCTGAAAAGACTTCTCAGTCTCCCAAGCAAGCCCATGGCTATATTTTATGTGTTTTCCTGTGACTACATTCAAAGGACTATGTTCATAGTTTATTGAAAGTCATAAATGAATACACTGAGGAAAATACAGTCATACATTTAACCATGTTTTATCTGTAATATATCTGTTTGACTGCTTAACTTTTTACTAGGCTTTATGCAGAGAAGGCAATGGCACCCCACTCCAGTACTCTTGCCTGGAAACCCCATGGACGGAGGAGCCTGGTAGGCTGCAGTCCATGGGGTTGCTGAGGGTCAGACACGACTGAGCGACTTCACTTTCACTTTTCACTTTCATGCATTGGAGAAGGAAATGGCAACCCATTCCAATGTTCTTGCCTGGAGAATCTCAGGGACGGCAGAGCCTAGTGGGCTGCCGTCTATGGGGTCGCACAGAGTCGGACACAACTGAAGCGACTTAGCAGCAGCAGCATGCTTTTTGAAGTCAGAGCTAAGCCTTAATTTAGCATTGGACATTCAGAAGATGTTCCCTACATATGAGGGGTAGGGAATGGAGATTAAATAACAGCCATTTCATAAGGCAAAATTTTCTCCCTTTAATTCATTTTCTATTTTATTTTTAATTTATCAATTTGTAATTAGTCTTGTTCCTAAAAGGAATCTACGCTGACTTGTTAAAACATATCCAGGTATTAAAAAAAAAAAAAAGTGAAGAAATCAGGGCACATGGGAAGCCTGTCTTTAAATAGTTACACCAACATACTATTTATTTTTTATTTTTTTCTCCTTGAGTCTGCCTTTCTTTATTTTTTTAATTTTATTTTATTTTTAAACTTTACATAATTGTATTAGTTTTGCCACACATCAAAATGAATCCGCCACAGGTATACATGTGTTCCCCATCCTGAACCCTCCTCCCTCCTCCCTCCTCCCTCCCCATACCATCCCTCTGGGTCGTCCCAGTGCACCCGTCCCAAGCATCCAGTATCGTGCATCGAACCTGGACTGGCAACTCGTTTCATACATGATATTATACATGTTTCAATGCCATTCTCCCAAATCTTCCCACCCTCTCCCACTCCCACAGAGTCCATAAGACTGTTCTATACATCAGTGTCTCTTTTGCTGTCTCGTACACAGGGTTATTGTTACCATCTTTCTAAATTCCATATATATGCATTAGTATACTGTATTGGTGTTTTTCTTTCTGGCTTACTTCACTCTGTATAATAGGCTCCAGTTTCATCCACCTCATTAGAACTGATTCAAATGTATTCTTTTTAATGGCTGAGTAATACTCCATTGTGTATATGTACCACAGCTTTCTTATCCATTCATCTGCTGATGGACATCTAGGTTGCTTCCATGTCCTGGCTATTATAAACAGTGCTGCAATGAACATTGGGGTACACGTGTCTCTTTCCCTTCTGGTTTCCTCAGTGTGTATGCCCAGCAGTGGGATTGCTGGGTCATATGGCAGTTCTATTTCCAGTTTTTTAAGGAATCTCCACACTGTTCTCCATAGTGGCTGTACTAGTTTGCATTCCCACCAACAGTGGAAGAGGGTTCCCTTTTCTCCACACCCTCTCCAGCATTTATTACTTGTAGACTTTTGGATCGCAGCCATTCTGACTGGTGTGAAATGGTACCTCATAGTGGTTTTGATTTGCATTTCTCTGATAATGAGTGATGTTGAGCATCTTTTCATGTGTTTGTGAGCCATCTGTATGTCTTCTTTGGAGAAATGTCTATTTAGTTCTTTGTCCCATTTTTTGATTGGGTCATTTATTTTTCTGGAGTTGAGCTGTAGGAGTTGCTTGTATATTCTCGAGATTAGTTGTTTGTCAGTTGCTTCATTTGCTATTATCTTCTCCCATTCTGAAGGCTGTCTTTTCACCTTGCTAATAGTTTCCTTTGATGTGCAGAAGCTTTTAAGGTTAATTAGATCCCAGTTGTTTATTTTTGCTTTTATTTCCAATATTCTGGGAGGTGGGTCATAGAGGATCCTGCTGTGATGTATGTCAGAGAGTGTTTTGCCTCTGTTCTCCTCTAGGAGTTTTATAGTTTCTGGTCTTACGCTTAGATCTTTAATCCATTTTGAGTTTATTTTTGTGTATGGTGTTAGAAAGTGTTCTAGTTTCATTCTTTCACAAGTGAATCGCAGCACGCTGGGCCTCCCTGTCCATCACCAACTCCCAGAGTCTACTCAAACTCATGTCCATCGAGTCAGTGATGCCATCCAGCCATCTCATCCTCTGTCATCCCCTTCTCCTCCTGCCCCCAATCCCTCCCAGCATCAGAGTCTTTTCCAATGAGTCAACTCTTCGCATGAGATGGCCAAAGTATTGGAGTTTCAGCTTTAGCATCATTCCTTCCAATGAACACCCAGGACTGATCTCCTTTAGAATGGACTGGTTGGACCTCCGTGCAGTCAAAGGGGCTCTCAAGAGTCTTCTCCAACACCACAGTTCAAAAGCATCAATTCTTCAGCACTCAGCTTTCTTTACAGTCCAACTCTCACATCCATACATGACCAGAGGAAAAACGATAGCCTTGACTAGACGGACCTTTGTTGGCAAAGTAATGTCTCTGCTTTTGAATATGCTATCTAGGTTGGTCATAACTTTCCTTCCAAGGAGTAAGCGTCTTTTAATTTCATGGCTGCAATCACCATCTGTAGTGATTTTGGAGCCCCAAAATATAAAGCCTGACACTGTTTCCACTGTTTCCCCATCTACTTCCCATGAAGTGATGGGACCAGATGCCATGATCTTCGTTTTCTGAATGTTGAGCTTTAAGCCAACTTTTTCACTCTCCTCTTTCACTTTCATCAAGAGGCTTCTGAGCTCCTCTTGACTTTCTGCCATAAGGGTGGTGTCATCTGCATATCTGAGGTTATTGATATTTCTCCCAGCAATCTTGATTCCAGCTTGTGCTTCTTCCAGCCCAGCGTTTCTCATGATGTACTCTGCACAGAAGTTAAATAAGCACAGTGACAATATCCAGCCTTGATGTACTCCTTTTCCTATTTGGAACCAGTCTGTTGTTCCATGTCCAGTTCTAACTGTTGCTTCCTGACCTGCATATAGGTTTCTCAAGAGGCAGGTAAGGTGGTCTGGTATTCCCATCTCTTTCAGAATTTTCCACAGTTAATTGTGACCCACACAGTCAAAGGCTTTGGCATAGTCAATAAAGCAGAAATAGATGTTTTTCTGGAACTCTCTTGCTTTTTCCATGATCCAGTGCATGTTGGCAATTTGATCTCTGGTTCCTCTGCCTTTTCTAAAATTACTTCATGGCAAATACATAGGGAAACAATGGAAACAGTGACAGACTTCCAAAAATCACTGCAGATGGTGACTGCAGCCATGAAATTAAAAGACGCTTGCTCCTTGGAAGAAAAGCAATGACAAACTAGACAGTGTATTAAAAAGCAGAGACATTGCTTTGCCAACAAAAGTCTGTATAGTCAAAGCTATGGTTTTTCCAGTAGTCATGTATGGATGTGAGAGTTGTACCATAAAGAAGGCGATTGCCAAAGAATTGATGCTTTCAAATTGTGCTGTTGATTGTGCTCTCAAGATTCTTGAGAGTCCTTTGGACATCAAGGAGATCAAACCATTCAATCCTAAACAAAATCAACCCTGAATATTCATTGGATTGTCCAATATTCATTGGACAAATGCTGAAGCTCCAATACTTTGGCCACCTAATGTGAAGAGTGACTCATTGGAAAAAACCCTGATGCTGGGAAAGATTGAGGGCAAGAGAAGAAGGGTATGACAGAGGATGAGATGGCTGGATGGCATCACTGACTTAATTGACATGAGTTTAAGCAGACTCTGGGAGATGGTGAAGGACAGGGAAGGCTGGCGTGCTACAGTTCATGGGGTTGCAAAGAGTTGGACACAACTTAGGAACTGAATATTACTATCCTGGGAGCCATTCTGACCAGTTTGTTTAGCATAAAGTTGTAAATCCTTTCTCTGTATTTCACTTTGTACTGATTTCATAGATTAACTCTTGAGTAATTTTTCTAATTTTTGAGTTCAAATGAAATTTTTGCTCTACTGCACTGCTCATATGGGAAAATGAAACCATTTCCTTGTATCACTATGAGGAAAATAGCATATAGTATATTCATATAACAGTACTATACATAGCACATTTTAGACTTACAATAAGTATTTCTCTTCAGGAATGGCAAACTTTAGGCATGTAACTTCTTCCCCTTGTATCTGAGGCAAACATTGTTAAACAATCATACTTTACTATATTAACCTAAACCACCAGGTTTCCCCACTGGCTCAGTGGTGAAGAACACGCCTGCAATGCAGGAGATGCAGCAGGAGATATGGGTTAGATCCCTGGGTCAGGAAGATCCCCTGAAGGAGGGTGTGGCAACTCCAGTCTTCTTGCCTAGAAAATCCCATGGACCTGGCGGGCTGCAGTTCATAGGGTCACAAAGAGCCAGACACAACTGAAGAGACTTAGCATGCCTGCTGCATGCACCCACTGGCATAAAACAGACCTAGGCTGCTATTCAGCCACCATCAACTGAAGAGAAATGGAAACACACATCTTACTTGTCACCCTCAGTACATATCATGCAACTTAGGATGTGAATGTAGGCTAAGGCTGAAGCGAGTGATGATCCCAATTCCAAATGAGATTTTAACAAGTATAGGATAGCAAGTCTTGTCAGCTTGCATTAGATGGTATAGAAACTGAGAACATACTTCTCTTCAGATTTCCTGAAGATGCAAGAACTATCACACTATGGAAGGAGAGGCAAGAAGTCCTTCTGGATGGTAATGCAGTCTCGGATTCTAAGAAACCAGAAGAAATGTAAACAGGTTACAGCTGGATTAAGATCTCACATACCAGACTTCCCTGGTGGTCCAGTGGTTGGGAGTCTCCCCGCCAATGCAGGGGACATGGGTTCGATCTCTGCTCCAGGGGGATTCCACATGCCATGGGGCAAGTAAACCAATGAGCCACAACTACTGAGCCCACATGCCACAACTACTGAAGCTCGAATGCCCTAGAGCCCATGCTCTACAGCAAGAGTTGTTGTTGTTCAGTTACTCAGTCATGTCTGACTCTTTGTGACCCCATGGACTGCAGCACACCAGGCTTCCCTGTCCCTCACTGTATCCCAGAGTTTGCTTAAACTCAGATCCATTGAGTCGGTGATGCCATCCAACCATCCCATCCTCTGTTGTCCCCTTCTCCTCAGGCCTTCAATCCTTCCCAGCACCAGGGTCTTTTCCAATGAGTCAGCTCTTAGCATCAGGTGGTCAAAGTATTGGAGTTTCAGCTTCAGCATCTGTCCTTCCAATGAATATTCAGGGTTGATTTCATTTAGGATTGACTGGTTTGGTCTCCTTGCTGTCCAAGGGACTCTCAAAAGTCTCCTCCAGCACCACAGTTCAAAGGCATCAATTCTTCAGTGCTCAGCCTTTTTCCTGTCTGGCTCTCATATCCATACATGACTACTGGAAAAACCATAGCTTTGACTATATGGACCTTTGTAGGCAAAGTGATGTCTCTGCTTTTTAATACACTGTGTAGGTTTGTCATTGCTTTTCTTTCACAGAGCAAGTGTCTTTAAATTTCATGGCTGCAGTCCCCATTGGCAGTGATTTTGGAGCCCAAGAAAATAAAGTCTGTCACTGTTTCCATTGTTTCCCCATGTATTTGCCATGAAGTGATGGGAGAAAATGCCATAATCTTTGTTTTTTGAAAGTTGAGTTTTAAGCCAGCTTTTCCACTCTCCTCTTTCACCTTCATCAAGAGGCTCTTTAATTTCTCTTTGGTTTCTGCCATAAGGGTAGTGTCATCTGCATATCTGAGATTATTGATATTTCTCCTGACAATCTTGATTCCAGCTTGTGCTTCATCCAGCCTGGTATTTCACATGATGTACTCTGCATATAAGTTAAATAAGCAGGGTGTTCAATATACAGCTTTGATGTAGTCCTTTTCCAGTTTGGAACCAGTCCATTGTTCCATGTCCAATTCTAACTGTTGCTTCTTGACCTGCATACAGGTTTTGCAGGAGGCAGGTAAGGTGGTCTGGTGTTCCCATCTCTTTAAGAATTTTCCACAGAAAATTCTTTAAGAATTTTCGTTGTGATCTACACAGTGAAAGGCTTTCGTGTAGTCAAAGAAGCAGAAGTAGATGATTTTCTGAAATTCTCTTTATCTATGATCCAATGGAGGTTGGCAATTTGACAACAAGGAGTCACTGCAACGAGAAGCCCAAGCACCTCAACTAGAGAGTAGCCCCACTCACTGCAACTAGAGCAAGCCCACACACAGTGATGAAGATCCAGTATAGCCCAAATAAATAATACGACCTAACCAACCAAGGCATTTCCCTCAAGAGAGAAGAGCTGGTCAATACCTGGTTCCCAATAACTTTACGTGACAAGGTATGAAACCTTTGTGTCATTCCTTAGGATGAGGCATGGAGAGTGAATGGGTGCTTCAGACATAAAACTAAAATGAAAAACAATACAAAACTGTATTAGACAGTGAGTAATATTAAGTAATAAATACGCATAGCATGAAAAGACTGGATGGGAATACATGAAAATAAAGTCTGTGGTCTCTCCTAATGTAGTTATAGATATTTTTTTCTTGTTTTTGGATTTTCTATAAGCAGTTTTATTAAAAATGGGGAGGGACGTTCAAGAGGGAGGGACCAGGTGTATACCTAAGGCTGGTTCATGTTCCTGTATGGCAGAAACCAATAAACATTATAAAGCAATTATCCTTCAATTAAAAATAAATAATTTTTTTAAAATAACATTAAAAATGAATTAACTCTTTCACATCCTACAATATTCCAAATAAAAGAACACTTAAGAATAGGGCAAACAGGGGTCTCTTTAGCTGTAGGGGCCTGAAGCAGGGAGGCTGAATAAGCAAGCAATGAGCATTTTGTTGGTTTCCTGATTCTTTCCTGGCTAAGTATAGGAAGAGAGAAGACAAACCCATCCAAAGGAAGCCATATGCCAAAAGCATAAAAAACTGAGATTCCCATATCCCCCAAGAAGGAGAGATCTTGATATCTCAATGAGAGAAGTGAGGATTGATCCGCTAACTGCTATTTTAGTGTATGTGTGTGTGTGTTTTTCGAGGTCAGAGGTAAGTCTGGACCACCTGGGATGAGTCTCTTCTTTGCATAACCTGATTTGATTCCAGAGCACACAATAGTATTACCACATCCACACAGCTTATGAACTGGAAGTTTGCGAATCCTCTTTGAATATGCCAGTGTCAACTGGGGGTTTCTGAAAGGGCCCATTTAAACCTGACCATCACTATAATGCATTGCTGAGACAGCAGCATGCAAAAAAAGTATCAAAGGAAAACAAAAGAATGTTGTCCTTTTATTGTAATCCGTTGGAAGAGAGGTGACGAATGCTTTGAAACGAAGCATTTAACAGGAGAACACTGAACACTGTGTCACCAGGAGGAAGCAGTCTTGTTTATCCATAAGATAAGGGCCGTGTGTTGCCAGGTGCATTGCTAACTCTTTCCAGAAACTTGGTGTCTGGGTTGGAAATGACCTGAGTATCTCTTCCCCCAGAGGCTTTGGTTTTCTAATTATTAGTGGAATGTGGTATAAAGGCCAAAGTTGCGATCTTTTATTAGGTTACAAGTTCATTGCCAGCCTGAGGTATTGTATTTTTTATCCATTTTCTTTAGAATAATTGCCTTAGAGGTCTCCTTCATGTTGAGTCCTAATGCTCTTTTTTTTTTTTTTTTTTCCTCCAAGTCTCCTGAAACCTAGATAAACTCAACACAACCCACATCCTCTAAGGTACAACTGTCAGGGGCTCTTTTGCATGCTTAAGAGACTGAAGTGATGGCGTTTAGATTGACAGGGCAGGCTGGGCACTCACTGAGCCCATGAGAACCTCGTATTAGCACACACGCACCAGCCACGAGGCAGGGCCGGATCCCTGTGAAGTTGCCAGAATTCAGACACTAACTATAGATGCTGTCAGATGGGCTGCTAGGAAGGGCTATTGCCATGTGAACCTCCTTCTCCTTGACTATCTGTTCACCCTTTCAGCTTGATAGTCAGGAGTTCTTTTCTGTTGGTTTTGTATGTTTTAGGGGACGGGGAGCATGATGGGAAAAGGTACTCATTTCTATACTGTTGAGGCTACTAAAAGGCAAAGTTGAGGGTAACTGCCAAAGGCTACTCCTTTCTCTTCTTTTTGTTCACTTGATCTGTTTGGACCAATGCACAAGGGAAAAAGGCAGACAGAATGGCTCTGAAAAGTTGCACTCTGTTTTAAAGCTGATAAAAGGATATGTTTCAGCTTAGGAGAAAAATACATTATAAAGTGCCTGAGCAATTAAACAAATGGTATTTGCAAACATCTGCCGTCCAGTACTGTTGCCTGTGTTCAAACAAAGCCTCCCAGTGTCTTTGGCAAACCAGGGTGAGATAAGCTGGGTGCCATTTGCTAAATGAACTCTTCCAGATTACAGTTCTATGGCCTGAGGGAATTCATTCAAACCCACATGGGAAAATTAATTGCCAAAGAGGTAGTTATTCCCTTAAAAAAAAACAAAAACCTAAAAACAAACAAACAAAAAAACTGGACCCTGGAGTGAAGTTGGCAGTAAGTCAATGAGTATTTTATTAACCTTTGCCAAACCATGTTTATTATTTACGTCTGAATCACAGAATCCTAAAGTTATAAAAGGGAAAAATGAGACTTCTGGTTGAGAATGGCTTCTAACAGGACTACTGCTTCCCTTGCAATTTCTCCAGTCCATACCTATAAAGATAAACCCAAAGATAGAAACTTTCAATAGCATCAAAGATGAACAGTCCAATGCACAATATGGGGAAAATGGCTAAAAATGCAGACGCGTTCTGAACTTCGGCTCTCCTATTTAATAGTTGAGTACCTTTTTCTCATCTGCAGAGAGGAGATGATGGGGACATTTTCATAGACTGGTTATGAGGATTGGAGAAGATATGCCTTATGTAGAGCCTTCACCACTATGCATGACACCAAGTAAATACTTAGAAAATGTTAGCATGAGTAGCATAGCTTCATGATTATTAATGTTGTCATTGTAAAACAGTATTTCCTCTGTCATCCTGAAATTGTAGCAAATGGAGAAAGTAATGGCAAAGAATGTTCTACATTTACTGAGAGGTGCTCATTTTAGAGGTGCTCCTATTCCTAGTCCCAGTCCTATCTGCAACTAATATAAAGGAGAAACTGGCAGAGAAGTGTGTCCTCTGGGTGAGTATTTGGAAAAACAGACTATAATAATCTCCCCTTCCCCATGGGGGAAGACACCTGGTGCTTCTTCTCTAAGAGGTTAATGGAGGGAGATCCTAAGAAAAGTTCTAAGTTTTGGGGTTTCCAACACCCCATTTTTCATTAACTAAAAGACTTAATGACTATCCTTCCCCTGAAGGTTGGTGAGGCAATAGGTCTGCTGAATATCCAACGTGTTCCTTGGTCTTGGAGAAAAGACAGGAAAGAGACGGTAGAGTTGAGGGAAGAAGTGACTGAGAGGCGGCTTAGGTTTCCACTGCATTCAAGGCAAGGCTAAATGAATGTTCCATGGTTGGGTGGACACCACCTTGAGATGGCTGGCCTTTTTTCATTTCATCTATGTCTCAACAAGCAGCCCCACCTACCATGTAAAAGCAAGAGGCTGCTGGAATCAAAAGCGGGGAGAGAAACCCAATCCCTCAAATCAAGGGCTCTACAGAGTTCAGGATCCTTTGTCTCCCAGCTCCTCCAAAGAGACCATCAGAGAGCCAAAGCCAGCAAGGGGAAACTGGCCACACAGAAGTGTCAACGATCCACTAGCTGCAGTCAGAGAAGCGGAGACAATGAACATTGAAAGGACCTGCTTCTTGTCCTCTGTCCTGTCCTTCTTTCCTACTTAAATCCCTTGAGAGGAGACAGCTCTGTAGCGCCATCTTTGCAGTAGGGATGGGGATAGAAAGAGCTTCGAATTGCATGTAAGACTGACACTTAAAACTCATTATGAGCGAGGCTTATTAATCTGTTCTAATAATCAAAAGTGACTGAAAACACTGCAGAATCTGAGCAAAATACCAACAAGGGAACCATCACCCAGTGGTGGAAATGGCAGTTAACAGCGCATATTTAGAAAAACTTTCATATTTTTGATTCATTATGTGAGATTTCTCAATAAAGTATCAGTTCAGTTCAGTTCAGTCACTCAGTCGTGTCCGACTCTTTGCGACCCCATGAATCGCAGCACGCCAGGCCTTGCTGTCCATCACCAACTCCCGGAGTTCACCCAGACTCATGTCCATCGAGTCAGTGATGCCATCCAGCCATCCCATCCTCTGTCGTCCCCTTCTCCTTCTGCCCCCAATCCCTCCCAGCATCAGAGTCTTTTCTTATGAGTCAACTCTTCGCATGAGGTGGCCAAATATATGTTATTATTATTACTAATTATAAGGCTGATGGGGCAAGATTTAAGAAGAGAACTGCTGGCTTTAAATCATGAAACAGAAATTGTCTGAGAAAAGGCATAAACGATGCCAATCATTCTACCATGAGCCCACTGACCCAGATGATCAAGCTGACACAAACCAGTAAACAGGGCCACTACCCCTCTCTATCCACTAGGAATGCTCTATGAAAACGTTTTTTCCTGCAGTAGTCCTCATCAGCATCTTCTTGTAACCAAGCAAGTAACACACACATACAAAAGACCTTGCTCAGAAATTTAAGGACAAACCGTGGTGCTGTCTAAAATCTAGAGCCCGCATCACAAAGCGCTGGTACATGGAGGGAGCCTCGACAGTGTACCGTGATCACTATACTTCTCCATTCCTTTTTTTGGCTCAGAATACCAGAGAATCACACAGGAAAAGAGGCAGCATCTGTTAAGAGCAGAGGTTCACTAGGTCAAAGTGTCTATAAATGAAAAACATATCATCTAAAATGAAAAATTCACTGTATGGGATTAGTAGTAGATTAGACACTGCACAAGAAAAAGTGCTGAACTTGAAACATCAAAATAGAAACTATTCAAACAGAAAGAGGAAGACTGGAAAAAGTCTTAGTAACCTGTGAAACAACACAAAGTGTTACAGTGTATGTTTAAAAGTGATGGGGCAGACAAAATCTTTGAAGATATAATGGCCAAAGTTTCCAAATTTGATAAAAATAATAAACCCATAGATTTAGGGTATTTAATAAACATAAGCAGCATAAACACAAAGAAAACCACACCAAGACACACTGTAATTAAACTGCTGCAAACTACAAACAAACGGGTAAAAAAATTATAACACAATTCTCACCAGAAAATAGGCATGCCAGAAAACAATGGAATGGAAGGGGCTGAATGTGTGTCTTGTGGGGTGAGGTGGGGGGCACAGAAATCCTATACTTAGAATTCTATATTCAACAAAAACATCCTTCAAAAATTAAAGTGAAATAAAACTTAACCAGACAAACAAAAGTTCAGTAAATTCATTACCAGTAGTTCTGAATCATAATAAATATGAAAAGAAATTCTCAAGTAGAAGGAAAAAGATTTACTTACATCAAGATCTATAAATGAAAAAAAGAAAAGCACCAGAAATGGTAAAGAGATGAGCAAATCTTTAAAATATTTTTCCTACTTTAAAATTTTTTAAAAGACTATTGACTAGTAAAAGAAAGGTAGTAACAACATAGTGAGGTTTATAACACATGTATCAGTAAAATATATTCCAACGAGATCCAAAAGGGGAAAAAAAGCAAAACAATATATGCTTTTATATTATACATGAAATATAATAATATTTAAAATTAGACTAATAAATTTAAAAAGGCATATTATAATTTTGAAAGAAACCATTAAAATTAAAAAGAGGTACAGTTAGTAAACCAATAGTGGGGATAAAATGAAATATTAAGAAAACACTAAATTAATCCAAAAAGGTAAGAAAACAGAACAAAGGATAGGACAAACAGTAAATAAATAGCAAGATGACAGATTTAAACACAACTATAAAACTATAAAAGGGTTCCCTGGGTAGCTCAAATGGTAAAGAATCTGCCGGCAATGTGGGAGGCCTGAGTTTGACCCCTAGGTTGGGAAGATCCCCTGGAGAAGGGCATGGTAACCAACTCCAGTATTTGTGCCTGGAGAATTCCATGGACAGAACAGCCTAGTGGGCTACAGTCCATTAGGGGTCTACAGTCCATGGGGTCTCAAAGAGGTGGACACAACAGTGTGATTCACTCACTTTCACTCATAAAAGTAATTACATTAAGTGTAAATGACCTAAATGAGTAGCTCTAAAACTGTGGTCTACTTGTCCCTTAACAGAAATCAACATAGAACATCAAACTGTACTGGCAATCACTGTACTGTTCATTATCATTAAATGCACAGAGAAAAGAGTCAGTCTCACTTAAGAAAATGTTTCATGTAGCAGTACAAATTATTGACATTTATTAAATCATGACCATTAAGTACCTCTTTTATAAAATATTCCCGCCTCTTTGTCTTTTGTAATATTTCACGGCATAAAATCTATTTTGTCTGACATCATTATAGCTATTTTATCTTTCTTATGATTACTGCCTGCATGGTATATCTTGTGTAATCCTTTTATTTTTAATCTATTTATGTTTTTGGACATAAATTTTGTCCCTTGTAGGCAGCAAATAGTTGGATCTTGCTTTTTTTATCCAGTCTGACCTTCTGTGCCTTTTGATAGTTGTTATTCAATTTATAATAAAATAGTAATTGATACGGTTATATTTACAGTTAGGAAGATAGAGCAATTACAAGTCCAGTCTCATCTAACAACAAAACCTTAAAATAAAATGGTGCAAAAACTAAAAGAATTGAAAGGAGAACTCACAGTTCAACAATACATTTGATCACTTCAATAGTCTACTCTCAATAACTGGCAAAGTAACTAAACAAAAAGCCATCAGGGATAGAGACTTGAACAAACATATTAATCAACATCCCATAACTGACACTTGCAGACCGCTGCATCCAAAACCAGCAGAATATACATGCTTTTCAAACTTACTTGGAACATTCTTCAAGAGGTACAATATGCTAGACCATAAAATAAATCTCAAAACATTTTGTAAAAGTTGAAAAAGTGTACTTTTCAACCATAATGAAATTAAATTAGAAATCAATAGTTGAAATAAATTTGAGAAATTCCTAAATTCTTCAAATTAAACTACACGCTTCTCAATAATCTTTGGTCAAAAAATATGTCATGAGGGAAATTAAAGTATTTAAAATTGAATGAAAAACTACAGCATATCAAAATTATGGGATATAGCTAAACAATACTAAGAAGGCAATTCATAGCTTTGAAAAATCCATGTTAAAAAAGAATAATGGCTTCAAATCTGCAATTTAAGCTTTCACCTTAAGAAACTAGAAAAAGAAAGCAAACTAAACTCAAGATAAGCAGAAGAAAAGAAACAGAGTGGAAATAAGAAATTATAGTACAAATCAATGAAATAGAAAAAAGAGAAAATTCTGAAAAAAATATGTCTTTTACAAAAAATCACAAAATTTACAAAAAAGAAAAATTGGTTTTCAAAATTAAGAATAAAAGAGGGGACATTTGGAAGCAACCTAGATGCCCATCAGCAGATGAATGGATAAGAAAGCTGTGGTACATATACACAATGGAGTATTACTCAGCCATTAAAAAGAATACATTTGAATCAGTTCTAATGAGGTGGATGAAACTGGAGCCTATTATACAGAGTGAAGTAAGCCAGAAAGAAAAACACCAATACAGTATACTAATGCATATATATGGAATTTAGAAAGATGGTCACAATAACCCTGTGTACGAGACAGCAAAAGAGACACTGATGTATAGAACAGTCTTATGGACTCTGTGGGCGAGGGAGAGGGTGGGAAGATTTGGGAGAATGGCATTGAAACATGTATAATATCATGTATGAAACGAGTTGCCAGTCCAGGTTCGATGCACGATACTGGATGCTTGGGACGGGTGCACTGGGACGACCCAGAGGGATGGTATGGGGAGGGAGGAAGGAGGAGGGTTCAGGGTGGGGAACACATGTATACCTGTGGAGGATTCATTTTGATATTTTGCAAAACTAATACAATTATGTAAAGTTTAAAAATAAAATAAAATTAAAAAAAAAAAAGAGGGGACATTGCTACTTAAACTACTGAAATGAAAAGACATCTAAGGAAATACTATCAACGACTTTGTGTCAACAAATTAGACAAGTTGGATGAAAAAGACAAATTTCTAGAAAGATAGAAATTCCCAAAACAGACATAAGAAGAAACAGATTCTATTTGTGTTTTTTTGTTTTGTTTTGTTTTGTTTTCATTACTCTAGGAGATTAAAAAAAATACTGCTGCAATTCACATCTAGAGTGTTCTGCCTGTTTCCCTTCAGGAGTTTTACAGTATTGGGTATTACATTTAGGTCTTTAATTCATTTTGAGTTTATTTTTATATATGGTATTAGAGAATGTTCTAATTTTATTCTTTTACACACATCTGTACAGTTTTCCCAGCACCACTAATTCAAGAGACTTATCTTTTCTCCATTATATATTCTTGCCTCCTTTGTTGTAGACTGATTGACCACAATTGTGTGGGTTTATTTCTGGGCTTTCTATTCTGTTCCATTGATCTAGAAGTCTGCATTTTGTTTGTTTGTTGCTTTAACTTTTAATTTTATATTGGAGTATGCTTGTTGACAATCTGTTAGTTTTGGATGTACAGCAAAAGGATTCAATTATACATATAATGGATCTATTCTTGTTCAAATTCTTTTCCCATTTATGTTGTTACATAATAATGAGCAGACTTGCTTGTACTATACAGTAAACATCTGTTTTTTGCCAATTCCACACTATTTTTACTACTGTAGCTTTGTTGTACAGTTAGAAGTCAGGAAGTGTGATTCCTCCAGCTCTGTTCTTCTTTCTCAAGATTGTTTTGGCTATTTGGGGTCTTTTGTTTTTCCATATACATTTAAAATTTTTTGTCTTAGTTCATGAAAAATGCCATTGCTAATTTGATAGGAATTGCATTGAATCTGTACATTGCCTTGAGTAGTATGGTCATTTTAACAATATTGATTCTTCCAATCCAAGAACACATATATCTTTCCGTTTGTGTCACCTTCAATTTCATTTTTCAGTGTCTTATAGTTTTTTGAGTACAGCTCTTTTTGCCCCTTAGGTAGATTTATTTCTAGATATTTTACTCTTTTTGATGCAATGGTATATGAAATTGTTTCCTTAATTTCTCTTTAAGATAGTCATTGTTAGTATATAGAAATACAACAGATTTCTGTATATTAATTCTAACAATCTTATGAAATTCACTGGTGGACTCTAATTTGGAAGCATGTTTAAGATTTTCTATGTATATTATCCCCTGGAGAAGGAAACGGTAACCCACTCCAGTATTCTTGCCTGGAGAATTCCATGGACAGAGGAATCTGATGAGCTATAGTCCAGAGTCGCAAAGAGTTGGACACGACTAAGTGACTAACACACACACATGTATATTATGATCTCATATGTGAACAGTGACAATTTTACCTCTTCTTCTCCAATTTAGATTCCCTTTTTCTTCTCCAATTGCTAGGGCTAGGACTTCCAAAACTATGTTGAATAAAAGTAGTAACAGTGAGCATCCTTGTCTTGTTCCTGACCTTAGAGGAAATGCTTTCAGCTTTTCACCATTGAGTATGATGTTAGCTGTGGGTTTGTCATATATGGCCATTATTATGTTGAGGTATTTTCCCTCAATGCTCACTTTCTTAAGAGTTTTTATCATAAATGGATATTGAATTTTATCAAAAGCTTTTTCTACATCTTTTGAGATGATCATATGATTTCTATTCTTCAGTTTAATGTGGGGTATCACACTCATTTGCAAGATTTTGAAAATTCCCTGCTTCACAGAAATAAATCTCAAACTACTCAAGGCAATCTACAGACTCAATGCAATCCCTATCAAAGTATCAATGGCATTTTTCATGAACTAAGACAAAAAAATTTTAAATTTATATGGAAACACTGCTGCTGCTGCTGCTAAGTCGCTTCAGTCGTGTCCGACTCTGTGCCACCCCAGAGACGGCAGCCCACCAGGCTCCCCCATCCCTGGGATTCTCCAGGCAAGAACACTGGAGTGGGTTGCCATTTCCTTCTCCAATGCATGAAAGTGAAAAGTGAAAGTGAAGTCGCTCAGTCATGTCCAACTCTAGCGACCCCATGGACTGCAGCCCACCAGGCTCCTCCATCCATGGGATTTTCCAGGCAAAAGTACTGGAGTGGGGTGCCATTGCCATCTCCATATGGAAACACAAAAGACCCCAAATAGCCAAAACACATGTATTGTTGAAGTTGGTTTGCTAGTATTTGAGGAATTTTGCATCTACGTTCATCAGTGATATTGCCCTTACAATTGCCTTTTTTGTGATATCTTTGGTTTTGGTATCAGAGTGATGCTGACCTCATAGAATAAGTTCAGAAATGTTTCTTCCTCTGCAGATTTTTTGGAATAGTTTCAGAAGGATAGATGTTAACTCATCTCTAAATGTTTGGTAGAATTCACCTGTGAAGCTATCTGGTCTTGGGCTTTTGTTTGTTGGCAGTTTTTAAATTAATGATTTCATTTTAGTACTGATAACTGGTCTGTTTATATTTTCTACTTCTTCCTGCTTTTGCACAGCAAAAAAAGCCATAAACAAGTTGAAAAGACAACCTATGGACTGGGAAACATATTTGTAAATGATGCTATTGACAAGGGATTTATTTTCAAAATATATAAACAGCTCATATAGTTTAATATAAAAAACACAAACAACCCAATCAAAAATGAGCAGAAGACTTAACCAGACATCTCTCCAAAGAAGACAAATATATGGCCAACAGTCACATGAAAAGATGCCTAGTATCATTAATTATTGTTGTTTAGTCACTAAGCTGTGTCCAACTCTTTTGCAACCCCATAGACTGTAGCCTGCCAGGCTCCTCCATCCATGGGATTCCCCAGGCAAGATTACTGGAGTGGGTTGCCATTTCCTTCTCCAGGGGATCTTCCCAACCCAGGGATTGAACCAACATCTCCTGCATTACAGGTGGATTCTTTACCACTGAGCCATGAAGGAAGCCCTATCACTAATTACTAGAGACAGGCAAATCAAAACTACAGTGAGGTGTCACCTCACACCAGTCCAAACAGCCATCATTAAAATGTCTCCAAATAATAAATGCTGGAGAGAGTGTGGAGAAAAAGGAACCTTCCCATGCCATTGGTAGTGATCTGAATTGGCATAGCCACTATGGAGAACAGTATGGGGGTTCCTTAAAAATCTAAAAACAGAGTTATATGATCCTGCAATTCCACTCTTGGGCATACATTTGGAGAAAACCATAATTTGAAAAGATATATACACCCCAATGTTCACTGCAGTAGTGTTTAGAATAGTCAAGACATGGAAGCAGTCTAAATGTCCATCAGCAGAAGAATGGATAAAGACGATGTGGTACGTATATACAACTGAATATCACTCAACCATAAAAAATAATGAAATAGTGCCATTTGCAGCAACAAGGGTGGACCTAGAGATTATCATATAAGTGAAATGAGTCAGACAGAGAAAGGCAAATATCATGTGATATAACTTACATGTGGAATCTAAAAAAAATGATACAAGTGAGCTTATTTACAAAACAGAAACAGATGCACAAATATAGAAAACAAACATATTTACCAAAGGAGGGGAGCACAGGAAGAAGTAAATTAGGAATTTGGGATTAACATAAACACACTACTATACATAAAATATATAAACAGCAAGGACATACTGTATAGCACAGGGAACTATATGCAATAGCTTATAACAATATATAATGGAAAAGAATATGAAAAAAGATATATTTATATACTATATAATATGTACATATATGTTACTGAATAATTTTGCTTTTGCTGTATAACTGAAACTAACAACATTGTAAATTAACTATTTCAATTAAAAATGGTTAAAAATTAAAAAAAAAAAAAAGAGGAAATAGAAAACCTCAGTAGATCTCTAACAAAGTAACAAATTGAATAAGTAAAAATTTTCTAGCAGAGAAAAGCTTAGGTCCAGTTAGTTTCACTGGTGAAATCTATCAAACATTTGAATAAATAATACCAATCCTCCCTAACTATTTAAGCAAGTATATTATATTAAAAATTAGGATTATTTATAAAACAAAATACCACTGTAAGAAAAGGAAACAAATTGATACTCACAACATGAATGAATCTCAAAAATATAATGCTGACCAGAAACCTGTCCAAAAAAAGGACATTCTATATAATTCCATCTATATGAAGTTTTAGAAAAGGCAGATCTATAGTGAGAGAAAGCTGACCAGTGTTTTCTGGAATTGGGAGTGAGCTTCCCCAGGGAACTTTCTGTGGTGACTGAACATTCTGCGTCTTGATTGTGCTGGTCGTCACAAGGTATGGCACTAACCGAAATGTGGGCTTCCCTGGTGGCTCAGACAGCAAAGAATCCACCTGCAACGCAGGATGCCCAGATTTGATCCCTGGGTCAGGAAGATCCCCTGGAGAAGGGAAAGGCTGCCTACTTCAGTATTCTTGCCTGGAGAATTCCATGGACAGAGGAGCCTGTCAGGCTACAGTCCATAGGGCCATAAAGAGTCGGACACGACTGAGTGACGAACACTTTCACACACACACACACAGCTAAAATGCACATGTAAAATGGTTACTTTATGTTTCATGCAACCTACCTCAGTAAAACTGATTCTAAAATGAAAGATAAAATATTATCTGACTTTAAAATTTTAAATTATATTCATTATAAAATAAGTGGAAATATGGAATGAAAAAATAAAAAATTTCTTGCTTCAAATGGGTAGAGGTGTTAAAAATACTATTTTTTAAATGAAGTTCACAGTGAGGAAAATACAGATGAATGCTTCTGAAATTTTAATCAATAATTATTTGAAGCATTAAATGCACACTACATATCTTCAAGAATATAATTAACATTATATATCATATATGAAAAAGTGAACTGTGCAAAAAACTGTGTTGATGATATGCTGTATATGTAAACAAATTTAAAGTTAGTCTTCTGTGTGTGTATGCGTGCTCCGGCACTCGGTCATGTCTGACTTTCTGTGGCCCCATAAACTGTACCCCACCAGGCTCTTCTGTCCATGCGATTTTCCAGGCAAGAATACTAGAGTGGGTAGCCATGCCCTCCTCCAAGGGATCTTCCCCACCCAGGGATCAAACCTGCATCTCCTGCATTGCAGGCAAACTCTTCACCACTAGCGCCACCTTTCTAATATATACTTATTACAAAAACAAAGGCTTATAGAAATACACAAAAACACTGAAGTTTTAAAAAATTAAAGTTACACTGGAGTTTGTAATAGTAAATAGATTCAGCAGCCTAATACAAATGAGTAACATTATCAAAGTTTTCTGAGAAATAAAAGAAAATACATAATGTTGATTTAGGAAAGACTTTTTTTTTTAATAATATAAAACCCCAGACATCTTATAATGCTTAAATTTCAAGTTAATTTAATACTTCCATAAACCATAATGATTGTGGCAAATTTTATTATCCATATTTGTCCTCAACAATATCTTCCTTTTTAAAATGATTTTCCTATTAAATGTGAACTTGACACTCTTCCCAAGAAGGGTGTCAAATTCTCTTTCACTGAATCTGGGTAGGCTTATGACTTCTGAAACAAGGTCACAAACGGTGATACAGCTCTTACCTGGTTCTCTTGGGCCACTCTCTCTTCTGGAACTCAGCCACCATGAAGTGAGGAAGCCCAGACTTATGGAAAGAACCATGTGGATGTCCTCAATGACAGCCCAGTTGCAGTCCCAGCTGAGAACCAGCATCAACCATCAGACATGTGAGCAAATGAGGCTTTGGATGACTGTAGTTTCCAGTAATACATCCCTTCACAGTCTTCAAAACTTTCTAGCTGAGGCCTGACACACTATGGAACAGAGAAAAACTGCTGTGCCCTTTCTAAATTCCTGACCCACAGAATCTGTGACCATAAGAAAATGGTTGTTTGTTTTGTACCACTAAGCTTGGGGTTATTTGTTACACAGCAGTACAGAAAAACCATAGAGAAAAAAAGAGACTGGGCTAAAATATAGAAACATGTTGAATAAGTTAAAAAATAATATCCAGAAAATATGAAGTTAATAACACTCAATAAGGAAAAGCAAAGAGTCCAGTCAAATATTCAAATGCCATACACAAGGAACTTGGAGAAGAAGAAAATGAGCAGATGCTCACCTCTATTAGACTGACACAAATTTTAAAGATTAATAGTACCAAGTGAGGCTGTGTGTAAACACTAAAGAAGTTTGGAAGGCAATTTGGTATTTTCTATCAAAATTTAAAATATGTACATCCTTTGACTTGTCAATTTCACTTCTAGAAATCTACTTACAGAAATACTAGCAAATGAATGTAAAGATTTTTGTACAAGTGTTTACTATAACATTGCTCCTAATAGCAAAAAAGAGTATATTTGATGTTCATTGTAGAGGCATAGTTAATATATTATAGGATACTGATATCATGAAATCTACACTAAAGGTAGAAAGAATGGGGGAGACTATTATGCCTTGATATGGTTGATCACTAAAATACATTGTTAACAATGAAAATCACAGAAAAGTTAGTTTGGTCTTCCCTGAAAGCCAAACAACTGTGCATGTGAAAATAGGTTGTTGGGTAGGTAGGTAGATATGAGATATGTGAAGATAAGGAAGAGAAATGATGGATACTAAGCTACTGTCTGTGTGGATCACAATAAACTGTGGAAAATTCTGAAAGAGATGGGAATACCAGACCACCTGACTTGCCTCTTGAGAAACCTATATGCAGGTCAGGAAGCAACAGTTAGAACTCGACATGGAACTACAGACTGGTTCCAAATAGGAAAAGGAGTTCGTCAAGGCTGTATATTGTCACCCTGCTTATTTAACTTCTATGCAGAGTACATCATGAGAAATGCTGGGCTGGAAGAAGCACAAGCTGGAATCAAGATTGCCGGGAGAAATATCAATAACCTCAGATATGCAGATGACACCACCCTTATGGCAGAAAGTGAAGAGGAGCTAAAGAGCCTCTTGATGAAAGTGGAAGAGGAGAGTGAAAAAGTTGGCTTAAAGCTCAACATTCAGAAAACTAAGATCATGGCATCTGGTCCCATCACTTCATGGGAAATAGATGGGGAAACAGTGGAAATAGTGTCAGACTTTATTTTTGGGGGCTCCAAAATCACTGCAGATGGTGACTGCAGCCATGAAATTAAGACACTTGCTTCCTGGAAGGAAAGTTATGACCAACCTAGACAGCATATTCAAAAGCAAAGACATTACTTTGCCAACAAAGGTCCATCTACAAGGCTATGGTTTTTCCAGTAGTCATGTATGGATGTGAGAGTTGGACTGTGAAGAATGCTGAGCACCAAAGAATTGTGCTTTTGAACTATGGTGTTAGAGAAGAAACTCGAGAGTCCCTTGAATTGCAAGGAGATCCAACCAGTCCATTCTAAAGGAAATCAGTCCCGGGTGTTCTTTGGAAGGACTGATGCTGAAGCTGAAACTCCAGTACTTTGGTCACCTCATGCAAAGAGTTGACTCATTGGAAAAGACTCTGATGCTGGGAGGGATTGGGGGCAGGAAGAGAAGGGGACGACAGAGGATGAGACGGCTGGATGGCATCACCGACTCAATGGACATGAGTTTGAGTGAACTCCGGGAGTTAGTGATGGACAGGGAGGCCTGGCGTGCTGCAATTCATGGGGTCACAAAGAGTCGGACACGACTGAGCGACTGAACTGAGCTGAACTGAAGCTACTGTCAGTAGCTGCCTCTGGGGAGCACAGTAGAAGTGGGGATTTTTCACCTTTTGTTCTAAATTGTGAAAAGTGCTATGGAGAAAAAAAAATAGCAGGAACAAAAGATAAATGCTGGTACCAAAACTGAAAAAAACACATGTACTCCAATGTTCACTGTGGCACTATTTACAAAAGATAGAACATGGAAACAACCTAGCTGTCCATCAACAGATGAGCAGATAAAGAAGCTGTGGTACATATATATAAGAAAGACTTTTGAGTCAGTTCTAATGAAGCGGACAAACTAGAGCCTATTATACAGAGTGAAGTAAGTCAGAAACAGAAATATAAATATCGAATACTGATGGATATATATGGAGTCTAGAAAGATTGTACTGATGAATTTATTTTCAGAGCAGCAATGGAGACACAGACATAGAGAACAGACTTATGGACATGGGGGGAGGGGAGGAGGGTGAGGGTGAGATGTATGGAGAGAGTAACACGGAAACTTACACCACCATATGTAAAACAGCCAATGGGAATTTGCTGTATGACTCAGAGAAGTCAAACAGGGGCTCTGTGACAATCTAGAAGGGTGGGGAGGGAGATGGAAGGGAGGTTCAGGAAGAAGGGGACATGGGTTCACGTATGGCTAATTCTTGTTGAGGTATGACAGAAAACCACAAAATTCTGTAAAGCAAATACCCTTCAATTAAAAAAAAAAAAGTGAAAAAAAAAAAGAAATGGTAGTGAAGAGGTTTATGTAAACAATCAAAATATATTTCTCATCTTTACACACATGAAATTACAAGAACATCTTTGGAAACAATACATGCCAAATTTAGAAGGTCAGGAAGCAACTGTTAAAACTGGACATGGAACAACGGACTGGTTCCAAAGAGGAAAAGGAGTACATCAAGGCTGGATATTGTCACCCTGCTTATTCAACTTATATGGAGAGTACATCATGAAAAATGCTGGACTGGCAGAAACACAAGCTGGAATCAAGATTGCCGGGAGAAATATCAATAACCTCAGATATGCAGATGACACCACCCTTAGGGCAGAAAGTGAAGAGGAACTAAAAAGCCTCTTGATGAAAGTGAAAGAGGAGAGTGAAAAAGTTGGCTTAAAGCTCAACATTCAGAAAACGAAGATCATGGCATCTGGTCCCATCACTTCATGGGAAATAGATGGGGAAAAACAGTGGAAACAGTGTCAGACTTTATTTTTGGGGGCTCCAAAATCACTGCAGATGGTGACTGCAGCCATGAAATGAAAAGACGCTTACTCCTTAGAACGAAAGTTATGTCCAACCTAGACAGCATATTCAAAAGCAGAGACATCACTTTGCCAACAAAGGTCAGTCTAGTCAAGGCTATGGTTTTTCCTGTGGTCATGTATGGATGTGAGAGTTGGACTGTGAAGAAGGCTGAGCGTCGAAGAATTGATGCTTTTGAACTGTGTTGTTGGAGAAGACTCTTGCGAGTCCCTTGGACTGCAAGGAGACCCAACCAGTCCATTCTGAAGGAGATCAGCCCTGGGATTTCTTTGGAAGGAATGATGCTAAAGCTGAAACTCCAGTACTTTGGCCACCTCACGCGAAGAGTTGACTCATTGGAAAAGACTCTGATGCTGGGAGGGATTGGGGGCAGGAGGAGAAGGGGACGACAGAGGATGAGATGGCTGGATGGCGTCACTGACTCAATGGACGTGAGTCTGGGTGAACTCCGGGAGTTGGTGATGGACAGGGAGGCCTGGTGTGCTGCAATTCATGGGGTCACAAAGAGTCAGACATGACTGAGTGGCTGAAGTGAAGTGAAATTTAGAATAGTGTTTACTTCAATGGAGGGAAAAGGGGAAAATCCTCTGAGAGTTTGAAAACCAGGAGATGTGGATACCTGAAGCCCTCTTAGAGATTATCTACCACAGAGATCACCCAAATTACTGAAATTATTTTCAAATATCAAAAAATACATATGGAAAATAAATGGCAAAAATTATATCATTTTGTATGGATTGGTATTTTCCATATTGTGGGTAGGTTTTCCATATTGAGAAGATTTGAAATGCTTTCAAACACTTAAGAACTCTCTAAATCAGACATCAAGTTATAGTGTAGATAGACCACCCCAAAATTTTGATATTTCTTATTTTTAACTACCATTAAAATATGAACCTATTAAAAAAAAATATGAACCTATTAAATGGAATGAGGGTTATTTGGCCCAACTTCTACACAGCTTACATAATTTACAGAATGAAATTTATTAACTTGATGGTCATTCCTTATTCATCAAGATTACTCACCCATAGTTTCAAGGTTGAACTATAAAAACTCCACATTGTATTAGATCCTCAATCATTCAATGTATGCCAAGAACCAGCACTAGCAAGAGGGGCCACTTGTAGTTACAAAAATAATAAATTTCAGTATTAAGAAGGATAAGTTTCATCTGAACCATTCCACAATGTACTGCTAACAACACACATAAGCACTTATGCACAGTACCATCTGAATGCTTGGATTTGTATATTTCAAGTTTCTCTATTTCTTGAATTATTCTGGCTTTTTTACATGCAAAACACATTACTATTTGGGTGTTTGATCTTTAAGCAGAGGCACATTTTTGTTTGGAGAAAAGGACTAATTTGAAAAATACTAGGCAACCAGAGGACATATAAAGAATGTGCTGTGACTGATACAAGTATTTTTTTAAGTAAGCTTAGATGTATTTTTTTTCCAAAGCAACACACATCCTCTATCCTTCCTCAGTCCTGTTTGCTCAGCTGGATGTCCACAGGGTCCAATTTTCCCTCCAATTGCCCTTGCACGCTAATATAATTGCTGCTCATATGGGTAATTGGTCAGCCTAGAGCAGCATTTGTATGCATTTGTTCACTTACAGTATCTGGCAGCTTCTCAAATGATTTTGCAGTATTATAATACTGTCATGTGTTTTTAGTTTTTGTCTCTTTATAACTAGCTAAATAGAGGTGAATCCTTAAGAATGCTATATTTTAAGTGTTTCAAAAGCAGGCATATAGAAATACAAATTCTCTTTTTAAGCAGCTCATGTTCCTTTTCACTTATCAAATGAAGAGTAAATGAACTGGAGTCTCAAATGGATAATGTTCTGTCTTACCTTCCCTCATTGCTTTCCTCCCTGTGTATGCGTGCTCAGTTGCTTCAGTCATGTCCGACTCCGCAACCCTATGTACAAAAGCCCGCCAGGCTCTTCTGTCCCTGGGATTTTCCAGGCAAGAAAACTGGAGTGGATAGCCATGCCCTTCTCCAGGGGATCTTAAATTAAGTAGATTCAAACAAACTTCAGCTTAAAAAAGAAAATGACAAGCCAGTTTCACTTAATACGCCCTTGATGAATCAGTAAAAATAATAATTTTACTAAATCTCAGCCTTTGAGTACATTTTCAATAATTTCTTTGACAGCATAGGAAGTAAACACGAGGCACTCTACCTGTATTCCAAAGTATGACTCTTCATTCTTGAGGGAAAAAAGCACTGGTGTAACTTTTGAGTTGCAAGCTGAACTAACCACATTTTTCATGGATAGCATTTTTTACTTGAAAGAATAACTGGCAAACTTTCATTTTTAAGACAGGGATATATGGCAAATATTTTCTCAAGATGAGTGAAGTGAACCTGCCACATTAAGGGAAATCACTGAATCTGTGGTTACCAATAATAAAACTCAAGTTTTCACATGAAAATTAGGATTTTGCAAAATGTAATGCATGAGCCGAACAGTGTTCTAATACTTACTTTTCCTGAACAAGATCAGTGGTGATATTAGTTTTAAATTTTAATTTAATCTAATTTTTATTTTTATAGAATGAACGTGTCAACACTTGAAACATCTGTGTTACTCCAGTAGTTTCTAAATGACTAATGAACGATGTCACAGAATCATGTATGGGTTAAGAGAACTTTCCAAAGTGAAAAAGAGACCAGTGACTTTTTTTTAATTAATTTTATTTTATTTTTAAACTTTACATAATTTGTCTACGGCCATACCACCCTGAACGCGCCCGATCTCGTCTGATCTCGGAAGCTAAGCAGGGTCGGGCCTGGTTAGTACTTGGATGGGAGACCAGTGACTTTTAATGTGACAGAGTTGAAAAAGTCCTTGGTATTGTTTCTGGTTCTACAATGTAACTAAACTTTAAGGAACCATAACTTGTTAAGACTTTTATATTATCAAAGAAGAATATCCACAGACAATTGAAAAGACTATTAAAATATTCTTCCTTGTTCCAATTCCATTATTTGAATGAGATGAGATTTTTCCAGATACTTCAGCCAAAATAACAATGTAATGGATTGAGTGTTCTATGAAGATCCAACTTTCTTTTTTAAAGCCAGATATTAGAGCTTTGAAAAAAAATTTAGAATCATGACTCTCTAAGTAAAAATCATTATTTACGTTAACAAGCAATAGGTTTATTGTATGTTTAAATGAATAAATAAGCATTTAAAATACTTTTCAGTTTTAATTTCTAACATAGTCAATATTGATAAAGACATTCTATATAAGCAAAGACTCTTTGGGGCATGTAATAATTTTTATGAAAATAAAGAAGTTCTGAGACCAAAAACTTGAGAATTACAATTTATCATCACTGAGAAAGCACAATTATCGTATATGCTGCTTAGAATCAGAGCGAAGGAAACTGAAGAAGGAACAAGAGTAAAGTTTTACAATCCTTTAAGACTTGTCAGCATGCAACAATTTGCTTTGAATTACCAACGCAGCAAAGTTTATAGTTTCACCTGAAATCCTACTAACTTATTTATCTCTTAATTCAGAGTATTTATCAAATTATTTTTCTGGTAATAAAAATTTAAGAAGGGATTTTAAAAATAAGTGTTAAGCCCCTATCTTTCAATCTCAGGGCAGTTTCTACTTCTTCATTCTTCCTAACACAAACTGATTTGTGTTTTCAGATGATATTTTTGACCCATTTATACTCACTAATATATATGTCTCTGTTCTGATTTCTTGCATATACATGTAAAGTAATTAGTCGAGACTTAGGAAGGTATTTTTAGAACATAACTAGGTAAGAGCAAAAGCTCTAAGTAATACCCCTAGAAAATAAACAATGCCTAGACATATACTCTCTGCATTTTACCTTACGTAGACTACTCCACAAAGAGAAAATATTTCCATAGAATAATGTCTGACACAATAAATGCTAAAGGGATGACTGAATATAGTCAACTGGGTCATCTCTACACAAATATGCCTAACTAGAAATACTCTGTCAATTTCAACTCCACTATGTATACTGAGTTTTTCTTTAATATGTAAACAATTCTGAGATTATGAAAGAACAAAATCCTAAGGGTACTAAGTACGAATAATTATCCAAATTATACAAAACTAAACAAAGTGGCCAGTCATATTGAGAGTCCTAAATTCTAGAATTTGGGTTTATTTTAATAAATACAGAGGTGTGAAAGAAAAATAGTCCTATGTTTTTAAAAAATATTTATTTAAAAATAAGATATCTAAAAATACAGTACATAATACATTTTGAGAGAAGTAAAAACTTCACAATTGAAATTAAAAAACAATCTGCAAAGAAAATAGAAATATTACACGAATAAAACTAAGTAAAATAAATTAAAAACAAAACAAAACATCGTTCTTAAGGTAGATAGATACATGGTTTGTTTTCCATTCAAAAACCAGTGTAGACTTTTCAACAAGTGTATCTCGGATACATGGCTCCCAACTTATCATTTTCCTCCCTCTTCTCAATCTAGTTTCATATCCCTCAACTACTATTTTCTTTATTACCTTTAGCACAAGAAACGTCAGTGACAATTTTTCTTTAAATGCTGTTAGGGGAACTGACAAGGTAACACAGCAGACATGCAGCAAAATAACACTCAGATTTAAACAGATGCACTGAATGTAAAAATGCCCAACAAATTTAAGAACAGAATCTTCACATGGCACTTGGAACATACCACTATCAAAATAAAAGTCTTTTATTTTAGGGAGGATATGATATTAAACATCACGAGGTTGACACAAAATTTTAAGAGCCTCAAAATATCACAAATTTTGCCTATTCATTAAACTTGCCAGTCATATTTTAAAAGACTAATTCTAGGGACACAAAGCCCATACAAGCAAGATCATCTACACTCAGTTCCTGCAAAAGTCTATTTTATTCCCTCAGGTTAAACTTACAACTCACTTGCCTGAGTATCTCCAGTTGTAGAGAAAATTCTTCCTATGATATCATTTAGTCACTTTATTCTACCTATGCTAAAGCAGACATTTCTTTTTAATACTCTATAGGACAACAGTTGTGAATCTTCTACTACCCAATAACTTAAATAAATGACTGCATTTAGCCACATTAAATTAAGTAACACATAAACAATCTGAGTAACTCAGAACTGATACTGCAGCAACAAGATCTGGAAAATATATTTGGATAATTAGAGACAATGTTGTTTCTTTCCAGTTTGCGTTTAAATTTTGTCTTTCCCCCAATAATATATACATCTGTATTTCAATGTATCATTCACGTGATCCTAAGTCACATTTCACATTAGTTTCAGGCATGATTTTTTTCCATTCAGAATTCACTGCAAAACCATATATTATATCTATATTCAAAGACAGAACGATTTTAGTTGATTGAAAACTATGTGGAACATTCTCAAATGTGATTGTCTACTTTCCTAATACGCACGCTCAGTTATCTTCTTGCCAGAATTTTTAATCAATTCAGCTACATTTTTTAGGGACATTAAATGAATGCTTTCAAGGTTTGTGGGGAAAAGAACAGGGAAACAGGATAGTAAACATAACAGTATTACATTTGGACGATTACAACTACTTCTAAAGGATGTTTTCTTTCATTTTTTACAAAATGAATCACTAAGCAGAATTAGTTTTTAAAATACTCTTAACTATAACTTACGTGAAGTAAGTAACAACATCTAGGTTTTTTGGGGGGACGTAAAGTTCAATTTCTTATTAGTTTTGTTTAAATCAAAGTTTTGCATTTCCTCTTAGAGAAGCATATGTGTGCGTGTGTGCATGTGGTATGTGTGTGTACACACATATATATGTGTATATTTTAACATTTCCTTTAATTTTATCTTTATTTGCAAAATAGAAAAATGACAATATCATTCTTTAATACCACTAATACACACACAGAGATGCAGAAACCTTCATCTGTTATCAGAATGGGCCCTTAACGTTTCCTTTTAGCATTTTGCTTCAGAATTTATTAACAGGGCCCAACAAGCCATACAGTTCATTTGTAGGAATAGTAGAGTTCTTATTATTTCTCATTTATTCCTGCAGATTAAGACCAAAAAAAAATCTTGTGAAAAGTGTTTCAATTAACTTTTGTAAGTTCAACCTACCATACTACACTTTAAAGTGGCCAATCTATATGAAAATACAAAATTAAACATCATACTAATCTTCCTAACTAAAAAACAGAAAGTCCAAATGAGAGACATTTAAAGCCAACTAAATTGAGGCAGTAGTGTGCAAAAACTAACATCTATTAATCAGAATTGTTCTTAGTAACATCAAATTCTCCTTTATAAACACAAGGATGTGAGAAGAGAACCTTCAGGGAACCGAAAAGAAAATTAACTCTTTGGTACGGGAGTTAAAAATGTCCCTCAAGGCTAAAGTGAGTAGCACCAGGATTTTAGTTACTGAGGTTGCGAAACACTATCTTCAGGCACCAGCAGTGCAAAGTCCACCCAACACATACGGCAAGAACGAGCCTGCAATTGCAGGCAAGCTTTCCCTTCAGTTAACAGCCTACGCAATTAGGCCCTGTACTTAAGTCAACAGGCAAGCAAAGCCACAAAAAGCAGCACACCTTTTGTTGCTACTGTTTTGTCCACATCTCTGTGTATATATAAAGCTATCAACACCAAAAAGATCAGAGCGCTGCACGACTGTGGTAGGCACCGTATTACATGTTGCAGGAATTCACAATACCAATAGCTATGGAGACCCTCAAGATCTCAAAATATCTGAAGTAGTCCAAAATTTAAAGTGAAAAATCACCCTTCCTATACAAACAGTTGATTTTCTCTCTGTTGACGAATTCTACTTTAATACATAGTATCCTTTCTCCATAATAGGAGACTTATAATAAGGTCCTAGTTTTTTCAGTCAAACTTTAGGCAACCTATTCACTTCTCCTTGGCATTAAATAGCTATACGACCACATAATTCTTGAAACTTCCTGACAGCAGACACTATACAATTATGATGTTTAAAATTAAAAAGAATTTCTCAAAGGCATCTGACTAGCTGACAAGAATCAGCAATATAAACTCCTTAAGTAAAATAACTCAAACTAAATGCTTACATGCATTAACAACTCTTACAGTAAAACGGTATCAACAAGAGATAAGGCTAAAGTGATTGTAGCAGGGAAATTCTGTGTCCAGTAAACCCTGCTGTTAAGATGCTGATTATACATAGTCTGTCTAGCCCTCTCTCTCTCTCTCATTATGTTCCTCTACTCTCTTTATCCAGTTTTGGCTACTCACTCCTCATTTATACCTGTACTCTATGGTAGTAAAAGGAAAAAGGAAATAATATAGCAAAAAAAAAAAAAAAATGATAATGGAAAATACCGAAAATACTAATAACATAAGAATAAAGATCACTATTATTTCTGTTTCAAATTAGCATAGCAGGCAGCATACTATAACATCTGAAGAACAGACAAAAATGCACTAAATTTAGTTGTTAAAAATTGCACAATGATAATGAAAGGAGACATAAGAGAAAACTTTCCTGAAGTTAAACCATCACCATCCCAAACACAGCAGAAATGTTAAATACTGACTGTTATACAGAACAACAGCATTGGATCACAATACTTCAAGCAAGTTGGTTCTATTACTTTTTCATGTTCTACTGAAGAATATTCTAGGATTCAATTGAGAATGGCTAAATTCAGAGTTCAATGAATTTAGTGATTTACAGAGAAATTCAGAGGATTCTTAGGATCTAAAGTAATAAATGTGGACATTAAATACTACATTCATTCATTCATTAGTTATATGGCTACTAATACTAGCAAGTAGAACATACTAAATGTGTATGACTTACTAACTACATTTGCTAATACTTATTTTTTTAAAGCAACAGTAGGAGAATTGGGTAAAAAAATTCATATCTAATAATAAATTATTTAATGTTTATAAGTATAAACTGTACCAAATAAATTCTAGATATATCTACATATATAGAGGTCATGTCAAAAACCTATTTAATAAAGCAGCAATAGTTTAGTAAACTTGAGTTAAGTAGTCTATTCATACAGGAAGCACTAAGGGAAGTAGACACTAGAGAAATGTCCAGGGAAAGACTAGCAGCTCTGTTAATATTAACGCTTTTGTAAACTACAGCTGCATATATTGTGATTTTATACCAACATAAGTGAGAACATTCAAACCACTCCATTATCTAACACATAGAAAGCTACATGCTTAAAAATCAAAATTACTTCATACGTCTTGGGTGGAGGTGTTCTCCTAACTCAAGTCTTCATGATTAGCATCAAAACACCCTTTGGGGTGAAACATACCTTCAATTTATTATTTGTACAAAAGTGGCCTGAAAAAGCCTGATGAAGAACAGTTAAAATTAGCCACCATCCTAGAGAAAAATACCCCTAAGCTTTAGCAAACAATCACTAATGCCCATTCTGACAGAAATTTTAACTTAGCTGTTATACTAAACTTTATCTATGCTTATGTTTTCTATTTCTATTATTTAAAACTATGCTTTCTTCTGCTCAAAGAGATTAATATATTACTATTTTAAATATACCTATTTCTTAAGTTAACCACAAATATTTTTAATACAATTCTTAAGCAAAATAATTATTTTTCTTACAATGGAACATCAGCTAATTTAATATTTTTAAAATTTTGAACTCAGTCAATTTTTGCCCACAATCTTGAGCCTATAAAATATTTTTGTTTGCAGAAATAAATAGCAACAAACATAATTGTTCAAGAGATGTAAGTTCTAACAACCACTTAAAAATCTTTCATTTCCAGAAGCCCAATTAATAACATCCTTTAACATACATTTCACTTAAAATGAAATGGAATGTTTATAAGGAAATACTTCATTCAATATATAGATTAAATCAATAATCTCACTGCTCATAATTATTTTCTAATGTTCAACATCATTAGTTATTTTCATGGTTATCCAGAATACGTAATAAATCGGCTACTAAAGGTACAGTTCTAACTCACAGTAGGATAATTAAAAGGAATGAAGAAAATTATAGAAAGAATTAGTAATCTCACTATTTTAATACAATTGAATCAGTAAAAAAAGTCATTTCAAAACTGGGATTAAAAACTAAATTATTTTTTTATATATTCAGTAAAACACACTAGACACTTGCTTGCTATTGTAACTACAATAAATTTGTTTTGTAGTAAATTGGTAATTTTAAGGTAATGGTTTTTTCAATTCTAAGGCTTAATTAGCCAAAATAAGGTTCAAAATAAAATTCATGAAATGGTTTCATATGTATTTATCCTCATCTGATATAAATCTGACAGTAAAAAAAATACAATATGAATACACATAAATGAAGAAAAGAGGTCATACCTGGATGAACTAGACATCAAAATCATAAATAGGAACACATTCATTTTCATAAACCCTTACATTTTTTACACAGACTTCCCTTAAATTTGTACCTTAGAAATGTTCAGAATTTGACTATACAATTCACTTGTGGGGCAATAAATCTCTAAAGCCAGTATAATTACATCAATTTGCCAAAAGAGGGCGCAGAGAGAACACTAGAGTTTATGCACTCCCTAGGAAAGTGCCAGGTGGCTTCTCTCACGTGGTCTACCAAGAATCACAAAACCCAGTCATGTGTGCTAACTTGAAAACACTTAAAGTTACAGCATAAGTATATACAGCTATACTTTATATAGATTCTTATATAAATATATTGATATGTAGCATTTCTGCCATCCAAAGAAAAATAAATATATGCCTTGCCTAGTGTATTACTTTGCATTTCAGTAACTTAGAAGAATCAGCTACAATGGGATCAGGATCAGGGAAAGTAAAGAGAAAGAAGCAAAAACAATGTGCCCTATAATTGGGAAAGCTAAGAAAGCCAGAAACAGAGACCCTTAGAGTAGGAAAGAGACCACCTCTGGTTCTCATCACTGAGGCAGAGGTTGGCACTGACCTCCCCAGTACCTTTCAAGGTAGCTACTGCTACTACATGAAGTATAAATACATCCAAAAAGCTCTTGAGGAGTCCTCACTTGGCTACGCTGTTTTCTCAGGGTCCTCGTTTGAAAGGAATGTACACACCATAAGGCATTTGACTGATATCTATCTACATTATCTATACTCCTTATAACTTCTGTCACCAGGCCAAATTTGGTCAATATGTTAGCTTGCACAAAACCCTACCCATTTATTTGCCTGGCATGAATATACTAATTTTGTGCTTCATTAAGCTCTATAAATATATTTCTTATATTAAATTTACTATGCAACTTATCAGCACCAATAAATATTTTTATCTGCCACGTCCAAGTTTTTAAATAATAAAGCATTGTAATCAGAACATGAGAGACATGGCACTTAAATCTCTGAGAAGACCTTATTCTATCACTTTAGAAGACTATTTACAGTTTCTAAAAACTAAACACAGCAGAGTTAACTAGCTGACAATGGTTAACCTTCTGTTCCATGATTTCTCAGGTATGACTCCTTACTATCAAAATTAACTAAAAAGAAAATATTGCTATGCTCCAAGAACACTAGACACCCCTTCAATCTTCTCTTCAAGAGAAAGACTGAGTACATAATTTCTTTAGAAAAGATATATGGATTTTGCAGTATTCTAATGGAAAAAAAATTTAAACTGAATTTTTTTTCAAAACATACTAAATATTTTTTTCACACAAATGTTCTTTACTTTCCAAGAGACCATCACTATCAGCAATTCAAATTTTTATAAGGCTAATCATGAATACAGATCACTATATTTTCTTATTTTAAGGTCATTTCCTAACGTTAGCTACAACGAAAGGTCTCTCCATCTAGATTACATACGGGCAATTAAAATTTAATTTCAATTTGGGTGATTACAGGTACACAAAAGTTACTTTTACTAGTAACTTTCTATAAATAAAGTTTCAATATTAGTTGGCCAATATTTATTACATAAAAATCTTAAAGGTGTCATTTTTAGATCTAATAGGTACAAGTAAAAAGTATACATTTTTTCAAAAGCACAATACTCTTTATACTATACATTACATATTATCTAGTTTACTAGCATTTAAAAAACATAACACATTCTAATATAACTACACGAAAAAAGGTATCAGTGGAATTATTGCAAATTCTTTACCCTTTTGCTCATCAAAATCTTAGGGTAAAATAGGAACACGTCTCTTTAGTCAAAAATTCTTCCTTGGAGCAAATATCTCAACAAAAACCAATAATTACAACAGCAGAGGGAGAAGAAATGGGAAAGTTAATGTGGAAAAAATTAATTTTTCCTTAAAATAAGGTAGGTAGTTGGTATTTTACTTTAGTGGTATTTTTATTTAGTTTTTGGTGAAGAGAAAAAAAAATCAAAAAGCTACTTCTAAGAAAACACAGTCCTTTTTTTGTGTTGCTGCTTTTGGTTTTTCTTGCTGTTCAATCTTATATGCTGCATTTTAAAAAAATCTTGCAGCACATATAAAAGGGAGTATATCATATTTTAAACTGTATTTGAAAAAGAAAATTTACATAAAAGGTATATCAACTTTTGTAAAATCTGAAGAATTAAATTCAGATTTGGTTAGTACTGCTTAAGAGTGAAAATTTTAAATAAACATCTGAAGTTTCCCATAAATTGAAATCTGTAACACTGTTAGTACTACAAGAAATTATGTACAATTATTTCATCCCAATCAGTGCCTTTTGAGTTTAATAACAAAAGCATTTAAAGAAATCCCTGTGGAAAGCTAATTTGAAAGTAAACATGCTTTAAAACTTAAATATAGATCTTTTATTAGTCCCACAACAGGATCAAGATCACTATTAAAATAAAGCCTGGGGCACATTATGATGCTTAAGATTGGTGGGTGGATTTTAATTGACTTGAAGACTGTCATAGTTCTATTATCAGAAAACCTGTAACGCATTTCCAGCATGGAGGACCCATCTGTGCCCACCATCCATCTGTTTAGACGTGATTGGCAAAGTGGTAGGGAACTCGCAGTGGTTGCCTCCGCCTGAAAGGAATAAACCACAGGATCTTCCAACGAGTGCCAAAAACTTCTGAGAAGGTCTGCTGCCATGGCTTTCGGGGCCTCGATCTACAGAAGACAGCATTATTAGTGAAAGACAGCACTCCCATGGTGCACTTCAGTCAGCTAAAACAATACAGGTTGGCTGGGGATCCATTACTGGACTCTGATGAATTGTGTCCCAGCATCACAAATACAGCTTTTCTTTCATTATGGCATGCAGCTGAGTTTTAACTCTGGATAGCAGATATTGTATCTGTGTCGTCAATCAACCTAGGCAACTTTTGAAGCAGAGGAGAATCTCAGGATTAACAGAATGTGTGTCAACAACACAGTAGCAAATCTCTTTTGATGTACTTTCAGGACAAATAATTTAACTTACTTTAGTTAGACAAGGGACAAGAATGATCAGTACTTATTTTGTTTGAAAACTATCACAGCTAGAAGACCCCTACTGTAAGACTGGGTCATGCTTGTCTAGCTCAGACCTTAGACAAGGTACCAAGAAAAAGCCATCATTATATTATCTTTTCACTACATGCACACATTTTTCAAATGTAACCAGTTGTTCACATTTTTAAATAAGAACATTACAGAGTTCACTTTTATACTTACATTTCTTCACAACAGTTTGACATCTTTTCAATAGATGTTGTATCCTATCAAAAATTTAAAAAATTATACTCAGGTATAACAAAGTTTTCAAGGCTTTATTCTATATCTATTTTATGGGCTTTATTCTATATCTACTTTATGATGTTTTTAATCATATTAAGAGAATATTCTGAAGAAATAAACAGTCGGTACTAAGAACTCTAAATTATCCATGTACATTGCTGAAATTCCCTTGGAAAAACAGAATCAATATTACCTTGTGCTAAAAAAAAAAAAAAATTCAATTACAAACCCCATTCCCCAAATTGTAGAAGTCTCACTTCATTAAAAAATACCTTTTATTACATTTCCCTTCTTGATAATTCTTTTAAAGCCTATAGTTAATTCAACTGTCACATGCATTCAAAATTAAATACCAAAATATTAAATTAAAGACACTAGTGAACAGAAAACTTTAAAGAGTCAAAAATTGCTACTGGTTATGGGTTTCTGTAAACCAACACAAAATTCAACAATGCAATGTATGCATTTACCATGCTACCGCACTATTACTCGAAAAGTAAAGCTAACTGATTAGTATTTAGTAAAAACTGCTTCAAAAGAAAAAAACAGTCCCTTCATAATAATGCAATTTCTCATTATGTGTTTTCTAAAAGGCTGTTAACACAAATATATAAGAAAAAGAACTCAATAAAGACAATAAAGTTTCTAGACATACTAGTCTAATTCATGTTAATGGAAGACTTATCATTAGTCTGAGAAACTGGGATGGATAAGGAATATAGAAATCATTAAAAACACAAGTTACATAATCTTATTTTATATATATATTTACATTTTAAAAATACTTTTAAATAGTACAAAAGAAATATATTCTTTTTAAATATACAAAAAAGTTAAGAGTTTTCCTCCCTTTACCCTATTTATTAGCTTCCTCATATACAGCAGGTGGGCTGCACTATTATTAAGCAGTACTATTCATGCAAATATTTCTAACTGCAACTCCAATTCCAAGAACTTCTTTACATGTGATTGTCTTCCAATACTACTACTAAAAAATATCTTTGCTTCAAAAAATTCTTTAAAAGAAGTTACATGAATGGCTCATAATAGTAAATTCTTATGTATGAACAGCTGTCTAACTTCAGGTGGCCCACACACAGGAAAACAAATCTATGGTTTTTCTAGATGACTAGTAACCAATAACAGAGTTTCACTTGCAGATTTGTCAGGAATGTGTGAGGAGGTTATAGATTAGTTACTCTATATTCACTAATTTCCCTAGCATTTTCTGAAATTCATGATATCCAATGACAATTCTACTCATAATTAACCTTTCCTAGTTCCACTGCATAATTTGCTCAAAATAATGTTTTACTTTGTGAAAACATAGTCTGCAAATACATGTAAACATTGATTAGAGACTTAGAGGAAAGCTGGAGCTCTGGTTCTGTATCTGAAAAAAAAGTGAAGGAAGTAATTTAAATGGTTTCTTAGAATTGATGGTGACAGGTTATTATGAAACAATTAAGACAGCTTGCACAAAAATATGAAGGAAGAAACAGAAAAGAAATTTAAAAGTGTTATGAGGAAAGGTGTATGAATGACCCTGAATCACAGGTGTGGATAATATTTGAAACTAGAAACTATTTCAGGATAAGGAAGGCAATTATAAGGTTAGATTATTATAACTAGCTAACAATACGGGAAATTTTTTACCATGCCTAAACTCACAACTTGATTATAATTTTGAGGAATGTGTTTGTGACAGTAAAAGATCAACTTAAAAGACTTTGTATTTAGACTTCCTATGGGGAAAGCTCTTACTTTCAAGTGCTTTTGTTGATATCTTTCTAGAATCTGGTTCAAGAAATAGCAGGAATACTACCTTTCAAGTCATCATAAACAGTTATTCTATCAAAGGATGTAGTGGTTTACCATGACTTTATGAACAGGATTTGTGAGGCAACCTATAAAGGACTATTTTTTTTCCTCTAGAAAGGGCAAATGCTTAGCTCTCAGCTATCTAAAATACTATTATAAGAACAATAAATGGCCAAACATGTCACAAAGTTTTTGCACTGGCCTTTATACAACATACTCAGGGCAACAAAAATTATCAGCTATCACATTCATACACACAATAGAAACAGTAAACTACAAGAGAGATTACTAGTGAAGGAAGGGTGACAGTTACAAGTTATTTTCAAGTGCCAAACTACGTCCAATATACTTTTTGTTTTGTTTTATTTAGGCAGGGAATTGTGGAATATTTCACAGAAAAACTAAAAATAATTTAAATAGATTTTGTTACAAATAATTCTATTGAACATAAAAGACTCAATACCTTTAGTGACTATCACAAAAGGACCACTAAGATAATTACTATCTTCAAGGAGTAATAAATAATACAATCTTTTAAATTCCTGCTATATGTAGGACAGCTATCTAGAAAAAATAAAATTCCTCAAGGAATGATAAGAAACACATTTTTATTGTGTGTTGTCTACAATCAAAATATCTTATTTCCAATGAAATATTTATGTCTTGTTTATGGTCTAATGATCAAAATAGCCAAGACTTGTGTCAGTCTGCATAACTGAGATATATGAAAATCCTTTCCTAGTTTAAAAACCAGAAGTTTATTTTCTAAAAAAAAAAAAATAATAAATAAAAGAATAAACTAGAAACAAGCAAGACTTACAGAAATATAGTCCTCATGTATTTTATCAAATATACTTTGTCTTCTCCTGATGGCTGACCTTACTCTAAGAAATGATTTTTCAGGTTCAGTCTAAGGAAATATGTTTGACTATAAAAGAACAATGTATCTCTCAACTAATTAAGATTATAACTGGAATGAAAAAAAAGTTTCTAATAGGAAGGGAGAGGGAGGTATTATTGCCTATGGGAAAAACTGGGGGGTGAGAGAGGCGAAGAGCAAGTATTTATCACCAAACATTTCCTGGTTAACAGATCTGAGAACCTAGTCCTCTTGGGATAGACTGCTTGATGATACAATTCATCCAACTCACTCACTCTGCCTTGAGTTCATCCTCACCAAGCAACACTGTGCTGTGTACATAGCTGTACAGGAGAGTGTACTGCAGAGTCCTTTGGTACCTGACAGGCGTACATAAGGGAATAAAGAGTCACCCTGGTTTATATGACTATCACTTTTGCATCTAGAAGTGAGAGTTACTACTTCTAGGCCTGATTAACCCTGGGAACATTTTCAAAATGGAGTTTCCAGATCTATCAAAACAAAGGTCTGAGGAAAATAAGAACATTCTATCAGAAAGAAGACAGTTCAACCTAACTGCCTGCTCCCATTCATCTTAGTATAGGTCTTCTTGATAGTTTTTACTCTGCTGCACATACCTGACTCAATAACTCTGCTGATTTAACCTGGAGTAAAAAACACTATTAAGGAAAGTTTATTTCAACTAGAGATGACATACCTGTTGTGTCTACTAATAATTTCCGTAATTCTAAAACAGACGTTAGTTGACTTCCTATAATTTCTGATCAACATACAGAGAGCAACTCATTTCACTTTGTATCTTTCATAGCACCAAACCACACAGAAAGTGGATACTCAATATATGTTTGCAGCACTAAACTAATCGAACATGGACAGAAATAACATTATTTCTTATCTTTATTTTTTTCAATCCAGAGAGAGAAAACTTCCTCCTAACCTTAGACCTCTCTTATCCTTTAAAGTCAAACTCACTATATTATTCACTTGGAAGAGAAAGTTCTTTAAAAATCCATCTTTCACAAAGGATCAGCTATATCTTTTATTAGAGATCTTAAGTTCATATAAACATTTAATCAATCATGAAACCAAACTGAGAAGGCAGTAGATCTTACATTTATAGCCACTGAAAATTTCTTTCCAAAAGAATTTCTATACTCCTTTTGTGTGTGTACTTAGTCGCTCAGTCGTGTCCGACTCTTTGTGACCCCGTGGGCTGTAGCCTGCCAGGCTCTTCTGTCCATATGGATTCTCCAGGCAAGAATACTGGAGTGGGTAGCCACGTCCATCTCCAGGGGATCTCCCCAACCCAGGGATCAAACCCTTACCATCTGAGCCACCAGGGAAGTCCAAGAATACTGGAGTGGGTAGCCTATTCCTTCTTCAGGGGAACTTCCCAACCCAGGAATCAAACCAGGGTCTCCTGCATTGCAGGTGGATTCTTTACCAGCTGAGCTACTCAGGTTTTTAATCAGCCTTTTTCTGGCTGTTCAAATACTACTACTGGGTTTTTGTAGGAATCAAATGAATTAATATGTTAGAGCCCTTAATAACTCAATAAATGGCAAACCTAAGTTTTTACTGTAGGACTTAGAGATATCTCAGTTATATTAGATTGTAACTAGACAAAATTATGTTTAAACAAAAGTGGTTTTCATAATTAAAATGACATGGACTGTGGAAGACTACACAGATAAAATATAATGTCCACAAGGGACTTATAATCTGGTTGAAAAAATAAGTAGTAAGTATTATACATAAACCATGATTCATTTACTCATTTATTCCTCTATCAAAAATTTAATAAGTACATATTATACAGTAACAAAGAGCTTACAGGCTAGTGACAGTTAAATATATAAGAAATAATTATAGAGAAATATACAGAAGATATCAGAGAGGACGATCATATATAACAACATATAAGCCATACACTATTTTAAAACAGCTGAAAACTTATGTTTACAATCAACAATCAACTCAAGGTCAACTATCCTTACATTTTTAATACGAAACTATACTTTTAAGAAGATTTTTTGTTATCAGTAGAAGATGGGCTAATGTGCCCCTTTGGCTTGGATTTGAGGAGTAAGTAATATAGGGACAGAATGTGACAGAGAAAAACATAAGAATTGCTGTGGAAAAAGATCTACCAAGTTAACTATAAATATAAAGTTCACTGTTTTCTCCAATCCTGTAAGTTGTAAAGTCAGAGTAAAAATTCATGTGGATTCAGAACATGAAACAATAAAGTAGGGAAAATCACAATTAAAAGGGAAACTCATAAATGTTTAGCTTCCTTACCAAAAAAAAAAAGCATCTACTTAATCACTGAAGCAATTATTCATGCCTAAAGAAAATTAAAATGCACTATTCCTATTTTAAAAAGTACAGAAATAGACCTAAGTTGTTTTAAATGACTTTTAATCTTATCAGAAATAGTTAATTAATTACACTAAATAAAAAGAGAGGATGTAGTATAAATACATTTACACACAGGAACAGTTTTATGCTAAAGAACAATCCAATTCCACACATAATAATCATGATGCTAGGAGGCATTTTTAGAATGAAAGCTTTTCTATTACTAGGCAATGTAACTTAGCATGTATTTAAACTAATTCTTTTGCTAGAGTGAATCTAGTTTCCATACAGGTCTCTACTGTATCCAAAATTCAAAGAAATATTATAGCCAATATTAGAATATGATACTGAAAACATATAAAAAGTAACATTTTACATTTTAATGATTTTTCTAGGTTTTTTAAAAAGCTACACAAATACTTCTGTAATATTATAATTAGAAATGCTGTATTAGAAACATATTTTGTTTTTATTAAATGAAAATATATTCAGAAAGGAAAACAAAATGTTGCACAGAACTCCCTTTATAGAAATGTAAGTGAGCTAGGTTCAGCATAATTGGCAATGATATCCATATTTGCAATGCTGATTTGGAGCTGAGTAAACCAAACAATTTGTACAGAGATTGTACTGAACACTTAATTAATCACATTGATTCAGGGGATACTTAGCAAAATTTCATGATAAGTCTTAGGACTACATTTTTGGGTACATGTCTAAAAGGCAGGTAAGTTCACTAACTCTGATTAATAAGAATGCTATTTAATAGATAATCTCATTGAAGCTAATTTAACATTTTGAACATAAGATACTTTTCACTGTAAAACATAATCAAGTTAAAATTAAAATCACTCCTGCATCTGTGAGTCCGTCTATGTTTATTTGGGTAATCATGAGTGAGAATTTAGGGAGGAAAACGTTTTCTCCTTTTATTTTGAAAAGCTTTGCTCTAAGCTATCCTCAGTCATTTAAGTAGGGGGTCCAAAAATAGTACCTGTGAGACCAAATATAAAAAGCTCAAAATTTTTTTCTTTGGGAACTTAAAGCCTTTTACAAAATTGCAACTAAATACATCTTCCTCAGCCTACCCTCAACCTCACCACAACTGAGAAAAGCACTAAGCTCCAGAGACACCATCAAAAGCTTCAGCTTTTACACAAACTCCTCGGTGCCCTGAAAATAAAAATGCGTGTATACAAAATTGAGATAAACTGTCAGAACAGTGTCATGGTATACAATAGTTCACTGTCAGACCCTCACCAGAAGGCGCTGTACCAGCTGTTACGGGCTTCTTGATTAACTCTCTCCAAGCCCAGCGACTGAAAACATGACTGATACAATCATCCAGCACGATTAGTATTGGTGCTCATCAGAATGGACATTATTCTTGGCTGTGTGTGAACTACTGCATGATAAGAAATACTGACAACAGCAATTACACTAATAACATCACTATCCATTTCATTCAGAAACAAACAAAAAGGCTAAAGAGTCTAAGTGAGGAATAATTAGAATAATCTGTTCCCTAAATAAAGAATGTTTCAAAGCAGACTTTGAAAACACTTTTAACCTCAATATTAATTTTAGTCAAAAGGAGAAAGAATATATATTTAAATCTTGTTTTTTAAAATGAAGTCTAAAATAATCAAAAGGTAATCCTTAAAATTCGGGTTTAAGATTAGCCTATTTCATAGAAACATCTGACTGGGTTGAAATCTTTTAACCTTGGAAATGGGATCACAAATCCAATGTTTTTAAATTTAAGTAATTTCTAATTATTTTATCTGGGTCACAGTAATTTGTCTTACCAGGTCTAAAATGACACTGGATTATCATTAACTATGATTATTCTGTTACCTTCTACTATCAGGAAAAAGATGGGATTTTTCCTCTTCTACAGGAAGGAAATGGTTTATTTTTCCAAGTAAGGGCAGATGATGGGAAAAAATTACCAAAAATGAACATGTAGCTTCCTCAAAACTTCAATCTAAACCTAAATAGAGACAGCATTTGTTCTGCTTCTTTGTTGTCTATTTCAAACTATGTAATTACATAATTTCTATAATGAAATGATATTCCTACCAATGTTTTCCAAAAATGTATCTTGGTCTTTGGGGTGCAGGAGTAGGGGAAGGAGAAACACATCAATGGAAGAATTAAATTTACCATGATTCCTTCTCCTCCTTTTCTTTTTTATGCTACCTGACAAATTCATCACTACTTTCACATTGTAAAGAGAGATCCATGGATTTTGACAGTGACAAAAAGATGTCCAGATGTGAAATATCCTATAGGTAGTATCAATTTTTTTCATTAAATTAAACAGGAGGCATATGTTATAAAGAAAGGAAGCAAAATCTATATTTTAAACTTTAATTTTAACATTAAATCTATTTTAAATACGAATAATTCACTAGATATAATATTAAATATTGAATACATTAATGACTTTATATAATTAAGCCCTAAAGAACCTTAAATCAATGTGGGAAGTAGTGCATTCTGGAAACTTAAAAAAAAAAAAACAACTTTTTTTCATTAAAAAGAGTGGTACTTGAAGTACCTTATGAGAACCCTGGTAAATGCAATTGAAATTTACTATAATTTTTAGGGATTTAGATTCAAGAGGAAGTACAGTAACTAAAGGTTGGACTACCAAATGGAATATATAAACAGAAGGCAAATTTTATAAAGAAAGGAAGCAAAAAATCTTCATTTTAAACTTTAATTTTAACACTAAACACTATTTAAAATACTAATCAATTCATTAGATTTAAAATTAAGCAATGAATACATAACAACTTTATATAATTAAGCCCTAAAGAATCTTGTATCAGTGTGGCTAGTAGTGCATTCTGGAAACGAAAAAAATTTTTTTTCTTCAAAGAGTGGTACTTGAAGTACACCATGAATGCCCAGGTAAATGCAATTGAAATTTACTTTTTTTTTTTTTAGGGATTTAGATTCGAGAGGAAGTGCAGTGACTACAGGCTGAACTAACAAATAGAATGTATTCTGTCTCTTAATACTTGCATTCTTTTTCAAATGTTTCACAAATGTTTAATTTCTAGACATGAGATCTGTCTACTATACTGTATGTATACAGAAAGAGATGAAACTTTGGGAGAGAGCTTTATTAACAACTGGAATTTCTACTCAGGGGCTTCCCGGGTAGCTCAGCCGATAAAGAATCTGCCTGCAGAGCAGGAGACCTGGGTTTGATCCCTGGGTCGGGAAGATCCCCTGGAGAAGGAAATGGCAAACCACTCCAGTATCCTTGCCTGGAAAATACCATGGACAGAAGAGCCAGGCAGGCTGCAGTCTACAGGGTTGCAAAGAGTCTGGCACGACTGAGCAACAAACACACACGCAGGTTTAGAAATGTCACAACCTTAAAACCAATATCCCTATCTTAAGAAAGACAATGAAATGTGGTTCAATATTATAGCAAAAGAGAACATACAATTTGAAAATTAATATTAATGTATTGGTAGTCTGAAACACAGAAGGGAACCTGATACTGTATATCCTTGAAAAAGCATAAATAACTATATATATATATATATATATATATATTATATACCTATAAGTATATACCTATACTATAGGTCCAACTCAGAAGTGAATCAGATATGATAAGCAGTTTTATGTCCAACTCAGAAGTGATACAAAAATTTGAGAGCAGAAATTCTTAAATGATCTTGAAGCCTATGCTGCCAAACCCCATTTTCAGAAGCTACTAGGACTGCTTAGGTGACAAGGAAATTGTTATGTCAGCTATAAGCCTGACGACTCTCAGAAGTAACTTGTAGTCTTAACAGCAATGCTATCAAATGTCCATTTCCAGTCATTAACCATAGGAAATTAGGGAAATCAGAGAAATTTCATTTTAGGAAATATAAACCTGATTTGGAAAAACTCAAAAGTAGAAATTTTTAAATGCAAGCATAATCTGTCAATTTAGACTCAACTTATGAATGGACTATAAAGTGATAATTATGAATGGGTATAAAAGCAGAGAAAAAAGATTTTAGGGGAAGATCTATTCTCATCCACAGGAATATGATTAATATCATATTATTTATCAACACCATTAGATAAATCACAAGAGATATTAGAAAATAAATCAAGCCACTGAATAATAACAAAGGTATATCTAAACAGACATCATCCAATCCATGAATGACCAATAAACACATGAAGAAGTGTTAAATATCATTAGTCATCAAGGAAATGTAAATTAAAACAACTGTTTATTATTAAAACCTATAGAACAGTGAAAGTGAAAGAGGAGAGTGAAAAAGTTGGCTTAAGGCTCAACATTCAGAAAACGAAGATCATGGCATCTGGTCCCATCACTTCATGGCAAATAGATGGGGAAACAGTGGACACAGTGGCTGACTTTATTTTTCTGGGCTCCAAAATCACTGCAGATGGTGACTGCAGCCATGAAATTAAAAGACATTTGCTCCTATGAAGGAAAGTTATGACCAACATAGACAGCATATTAAAAAGCAGAGACATTACTTTGCCAACAAAGGTCCGTCTAGTCAAGGCTATTGGTTTTTCCAGTGGTCATGTACGGATGTGAGAGTTGGACTATAAAGAAGGCTGAGCACTGAAGAATTGATGCTTTTGAACTGTGGTGTTGGAGAAGACTCTTGAGAGTCCCTTGGACTGCAAAGAGATCCAACCAGACCATCCTAAAGGAGATCAGTCCTGGGTGTTCATTATAGAGACTGATGTTGAAGCTGAAACTCCAATACTTTGGCCACCTGATGAGAAGTGCTGACTCATTTGAAAAGACCCTGATTCTGGGAAAGATTGAGGGCAGGAGGAGAAGGGGACAACAGAGGATGAGATGGTTGTATGGCATCACGGACTCGATGGACATGGGTTTGGGTGGACTCCGGGAGTTGGTAATGGACAGGGAGGCCTGGCATGCTGCGGTTCATGGGGTCGCATAGAGTCGGACAAAACTGAGCGACTGAACTGAACTGAACAGCTGCAATTAAAAAGACTGGTAACAATAAATATTGATGAGTATGTAAAGTAACCAGAATTCTCATACACTGTTGGTGAGATTGCAAAATGGTAAAATCACTTGGGGAAGAGGCCTGGCAGTTTCTTATGAAATAAAAGATAAACCTATCTTAGTTCAGTACAGTTTAGCCACTCAGTCGTGTCCGACTCCTCGCAACCCCATGAATTGCAGCATGCCAGGCCTCCCTGTCCATCACCAACTCCCGGAGTTCACCCAGGATCGTGTCCATCGAGTCAGTGATGCCATCCAGTCATCTCATCCTTTGTCGTCCCCTTCTCCTCCTGCCCCCAATCCCTCCCAGCATCAGAGTCTTTTCCAATGAATTAACTCTTCACATGAGTCGGCCAAAGTACTGGAGTTTCAGCTTTAGCATCACTCCTTCCAAAGAAATCCCAGGGCTGATCTCCTTCAAAATGGACTGGTTGGATCTCCTTGCAGTCCAAGGAACTCTCAGGAGTCTTCTCCAACATCACAGTTCAAAAGCATTGGCAAAACTAATACAATTATGTAAAGTTTAAAAATAAAATAAAATTAAAAAAAAAAGCATCAATTCTTCAGCGCTCAGCCTTCTTCACAGTCCAACTCTCACATCCGTACATGACCACTGGAAAAACCATAGCCTTGACTAGACTAACCTTTGTTGGCAAAGTAATGTCTCTGCTTTTGAATATGCTATCTAGGTTGGTCATAACTTTCCTTCCAAGGAGTAAGCGTCTTTTAATTTCATGGCTGCAGTCACCATCTGCAGTGATCTTGGAGCCCAAAAAAAGAAAGTCTGACACTGTTTCCACTGTTTCCCCATCTATTTCCCATGAAGTGATGGGACCGGATGCCATGGTCTTCATTTTCTGAATGTTGAGCTTTAAGCCAACTTTTTCACTCTCCACTTTCACTTTCATCAAGAGGCTTTTTAGTTCCTCTATTCTTCTCCTAGATATTTACCCAAGGATATGAAAACATGTTTCCACAAAAATACCTGAACAAGAACGTTCATAGCATTTTTATTGATAATTACCAAACTCTGGAACCAGACCAGTTGTCTATTAATAGAATGTATAAACAAATTGTGGTACAGTCATATAATGGAATATATTCGGTAATAAAAAGAAATTATCAGTACATGTAAAACATGGATAAATCAAAAAACATTATGCTGAAAGAAAGAAGACCTAGATAAATGGATACGAATCAAGTTCTGTAACCAATTCTGATCTATGATGGAAAAATAACCAGATCAATGCTGCTTCTTCATAGCACATAGATCTGATAAGAGGCATGAGAGAACGTTCTAGGGTAACGGTAGCAGCTCTATTGTGAAAGAGGGTTGGGATGCGCAGGTATGCATTTATGCCATTGTATGTAAATCTTGTCTATGATACATTTTGAGTAAATTTACATTAATGTATGAGTTAAGGGCTCAACTTCATTCTTTTGCATGTGGATACCTAGTTGTCTCAGCAGCATTTGTTGACTTTTCCTTCCCCCATTGAATTTCTGTTCTAGATAGAAGTCCCATATAGGTACTCATATAAATGGAATCATACAAATCTGTAACCTTTTGTGACTGGTTTCTTTCACTCAGCATAAGGCTCTCTGGGTTCATCCATGTTGTTGCATGCATCATACTTCACTTCTTTTCAAAGCCAAATAATATTCCGTTTTATGGACACACCACATTTCATGTATCCATTCATCAGCTGATAGATATGTGGACTGCTTTCAGTTTTGGCCTATTAAGACTAATGCTGCTATAAATATTCATATACAAATTTTTGTGTGAACATATGTTTCAATTTTCTTGGGTATATACCTAGGAGTGGAATTGCTGAATAAAAGATAATTTATGTTTAACTTTTTAAAGAACTGTCAGAATATTTTCTAAAGTATACGCACCATTTTACATTCCCACTAGCAGTGTATTAGGGTTCTGATGCCTCTGCATCCTCACCTCTGATATTATCTTTATTATACTCTCCTGGAGAAGGCAATGGCAACCCACTCCAGTACTCTTGCCTGGAAAATCCCATGGACAGAGGAGCCTAGCAGGCTGCAGTCCATGGGGTCGCGGCGAGTCGGACATGACTGAGCGACTTCACTTTCACTTTTCACTTTCATACATTGGAGAAGGAAATGGCAACCCACTCCAGTATTATTGCCTGGAGAATCCCAGGGATGGGGGAGCCTGCTGGGCTGCCGTCTATGGGGTCGCACAGAGTCGGACACGACTGAAGCAGCAGTAGCAGCACCCCCACCAATAACAAATGAGAAAGCCTATTTACATCTGAAATGCAGTGTATTTCCAAACGTTTTTTGGAAGTTTGTTTTTTTTTTCTTGTTTTGTTTTTCTCAGTGTATTTTTCACATTTTAAAAATCTTTTCTGTTGTGACAAGTCCACTTTGGCTAATAAACACATGCAAAAAAAAAAGCCCTTTACTTACCAATAAAATGTTTATACCTGCAACTCTATTTTTTGGAATTTACCTTAAATTAGTAGTTAAAAGAGAAAAGTAGAGATGTTCAAAGAGCTATTTGTAATATAGAAAAAAAAACTGCATAGTAGATACTGATCAACAGAAAAATGATTAATTAAAATATGATGTAGTCACTAAAAAGTATATCAAACTATCAAAAACTATAAACATGAAGTTTGTAGCCATATAAAACTACTTTAAGCTAATTTTAAAAGCAGGATACAAAATTACATGTACATTCTGTACACTGATTATAACTACTTTATAATTACACAGGCATACAAAAATGGTACTATATAAATGACTATGGGTAAGTTTCTCTTTAATTTCTAAATTTTCTGTAACTTTTTAGAATTAAGTTCATAATTAGGACATATGTTCATAAATATATTACATTAAAAACATACTTACTGTGATGATGCCAATTAGTTGAGTATAAAACAATCCAGTTATTCCAACTAACATTGTAATGCCCATAAAGGCAGCTAGTCTCATTATGGCCAATTCATGTCTAACAACAAAGAGGTCCTGTAAGAAAAAGAAAGTCTTAAAAACAATTCAAAAATTACTTACAATTGCAATAATAATCAAGAACTGAGCCATAACAATTTCCCTTATTATCTTAAAAGAACTATACTTCCCTTTTATGAGTTTATTCCACTTTATAAATATATAAATATCTGAAATTATCAAAACTAATTGTTTGTAGTTCACAGTAGCAAGCTAAAAAACAGGATTTTACTACTGTATTATCAAATAAAAACTCAATCCTAAAGTTGCAAATTACCCATGCTCATTTGGAGCAAAAACAAAACATTCTTCAAAAAAAAAAAAAAAAACCAGATGGTGCACAATCTCTGGTTCAACAAACAAAAAATTTATTATGGCACTGCTAAAAAGCTTGAATGCACAAGTCTGATTCATAATATTAAAGTTCAAGTGGCCAAGATACCTGGAGATTATGTATTTTGGTCAAAATGAGAGGGACACAAAAACAATAGGATCACATGAACAGCTCTCCTCAATTCCCCCTCATTCATTCATTCATTCGCTCATCCAGCTACCACTGCCAAGCACTGAGCTATGTAGGAGAAATGTAAAAATGATAAAGGTCTGTCTGTGCCCTCAAGAAGTATGCAATTTATTCACAGAGAGAAGCCAACTTTGCAAAACCCCAGAACAAAGAGATATATGTTTTAACAGGAATGTGTGCACAGAGGACAGGAGAAACACAGAGGAATGCCTAGACTGGAAGGTTAGAAAGAGAAAAGCTGTGAGGGGAAGCTGATTTTCCAGCCCAGGGCATGAAGAAGAGAATCTTGAAAGTGATCCAAAGAAACTGTGGCAGGAGGTCAGGAAAACAAGGAGAAGCCATTTCATTTACCTCACAGTTCTTTCATTCTCTCTCCCCCCTCTGGATAGACTAGTCCAGTCAAGGGAGACAAAGTGGAAGAACAGACTTCTGGAAGCCTGTTGCTGCGAAGCTTTGGAGTAAAAAAGTTACGGTGGATAAAAAGCAACAAAGGAATGGGAAGGACCCCAAAACATAACCATCCACATGCTTTTTTTAATACTGATTCAGGTTAAGGCTTAACAGTACTCTGGTAGCAATACCAGCAACAGGGAGGTCACTGAACATAATGATCTTGTTTGAAACAAAAGAACTGATGCTCTTCTGTGTACCACAGGGATCATCCACCAGGCTCAAGCACAACTCTGAGTCCACACTCAAACCACCCAGTTTATTAGCCGGGAAGAAATTAAAATTCACCAAGACACTTAAGATGTTACGTAATAGTCACATATTAGGCAGTCATTTCAAAACTTGAGTAAAAACAGAACAGAGAATCCCTACAAAACATGTAAAGAGGAAAAGATGGGGCTATAAATGACACCATGAATTCAGTACAGTAAGCTCTTCTACAATGCTTTTTCAAAGCACAAATATGTTCCAATATGACTGATACATTAAGTGACAATTTGACCATAGCAAGGCTCTTGTGTTTGTTTATACTGATTTTATCTGCAAGAAACCCAAGATGAACAATAAAATCTTCACCCAACCCATGCTGGAATACACAAAATACACACTATCAAACATCTACCAGCTACCTCAACTTGTCATAAGTGTTATAAGTCACATTCATCCACATCTGGTATTAAATTTCCCCTCCAATTTCACATGACTCTCCTCCCATCACTTGTAATAACTCACATAAGGCAACCCTTCTGGATACCCACTTCCACAAGAAAATTTTAGGTCTCTTCTAAGGTAAAACACAATGTTCCTTATAGCATATCTTAACTAGTTAACATGTAAAACCATGCTGCTATTTTTATTAGGTGTCCTTTTTAAGTGTCACTGACAAAGTTTTTGAATGTTTTCATTTCTCTGCATAACCCCTATGGTTTTCTTTGAATGATTCTGCACAGTGGGGCAAATTTTAGGAATTCACACACTGTGCTATGTAGAGCTCACCCTAATAAAAAAACATATGGTCCCCAATTTACAATGGTTCACCTTATGATTATTTGACTTTAAGATAGTGCAACTTCAGATACTTTCAATTTAGGATGGGTTTATCATGATGTATCCCACTGTAAGCCAAGGAAAATCGGTGACACATGTGACCAAATAAAATGCATCCTCTTTTTCCCCAGTGAAAAGATTAAAAAATTCTTTGCCAACTAGAATTTATACCTCTTAGGCATGAAGATGAGACTATAAAAGATCTATTTAAAATTACATTTATCCACTTAGATATACATTTATTATTGAGTATTTGTGTAAAATAGTAAAATAATTCAGAAGTTGCTTTTTATCACTTTTTCAAAAAATGTATTTCAATTTTATACACACATAATTAACATTAGTACTAAATCCATATTTTGAGGCATTTAACACACATCTCCAGAGCACAACATCTTTACTTCTATCTTCGATTTTTCTTTCTTTTTTTTTTTTTTAGATACAGTACTTTTGAATCCAAAAATTGGCTTGGGAAATTTTATCTAAATCACAAGTACCCATTTGCTATTCGAAGCTTTACTACATAATCAGTGTTAAGCCTGAATTATGGCTCCCCAAAAACTTGTATGTTGAAGTCCTCATCCCACCCCATCTTCAGTACTTCAGAATGTTACCATATTTGGAGAAAAGGCCTTTAGAGAGCAGATGAAGTTAAAATGCGACGCTTAGGGTGGGCACTAATCCAATCTGACTATTAAGAGGAAACTGAGAAACACAGAGAGACACATGCATGTTGAAGCCCAGAGGCACGACCACACGAGGGCATTGCGATGAGGGGCCACCTGCAGAACGGCCTCCAGCGGAGCCAGAACTGCTGACGTCCCAATCGTGGGCTCCCAGGCTCTGGAATTACGAGAAAATGTCTTTCTGTTGTTGGTGTCCCCCAGTCTGTGGTAAACTGTATCAGCCCTAGAAAACTAATAATACAGTAACTGTGTTTATAGTTTTCATTTCTTCCCATTTTTGTTAAGAAATGAGTTTGTACATAGATGAACACAGAAAACACAAGTTACAGAAAAGAACGTGGACATCTGAGAACATCCACAGGCTTTCCTCACTGTATTTCTTCCCCGTCATATCCAATCCCTTATCCCTAACTTAAGGGAAAGGTTACTGATTGGTTCTTCAGACATTTTCGATGCTACATTTCTATTGCTTATTACAATATCTTTTCATACTCTGAGTCTACTTTTTCATTCTCTTTATGGCAACTTTTGATAACCCCACATTCTTAATGTAGTCCAATTTATCAATCTTTTCTTTTAGTGCTTTTTGTTTCGTATTTAGGAAATCTTTCCCAATCCTGAGGTAATAATGACATTCTATATCATCTTCTAAAGTTTTTAAAAGCTTTATAATTTTGCCTTTCATATTTGGGTCACTAATCCACTTGGAACTCATTTTTGTACACAGAGAAATACACGGTTCTGAATTTACTTTTATTGTATGGATATTCAATAGTTCCAGGATGGTTTATTTAAAAACCTGGCCTTTCTTCAGTGATCAGAGGTCAAGTCTCCATACATGCATGAGTCTGATGTGGGCTCTTCTATTCAGTTTTCTTGGTTTATTTACCCCCATACTAGTGAGCACATCTTTGTTACCATGGCTTTGTACTAACTCTCCATATCTAGGTGGCCAAATTATCCCAACTTGTTCTTTTTCAAGAATATCTTGTTATGGGGTTAAGAGACACAAACTACTAAGTGTTAAATAGATAAGCAACAAGGATATATTGTTCAGGATAGGGAAATTCAGCCTTTGTATTGTAATATATTTAAATATTTAAATATTATAAAATATTGAATCACTAAGTGTGCTACATCTGAAAATAAGATATAATGGTAAATCAAGTATACTTCAATTAAAAAAGGAATATTGGTTATTCTAAATACAGCTGACTGTTGAACAACACAGGGGTTAATCTGTATGTAATTCATAGTAGGCAATCAATACCCACAGTTCCTCAGCATCAGGAGATTCAACCAACTGCTGGAGTAGTTACTACTGAAAATACACACAGGTAAGCAGTCCTGCATAGTTCCAATCTGTGTTGTTCAACGGTCAACTATAATTTATATTTCCATAATAACTTTTGAATCAGATTTCAAGTTATGACATACACACTCAAGACATACACACACCTGACATATTCTCTCCACTGAGAGTCACAATTTTCCACTAGAGGTCTTGTGCTTCTTCTAGTCAGATTTAATTCAGGAACTTCCTATTTCTTGATTCAATTATAAATAGTTCTGCTATTAATTTCACTGTCTAAAGCATTGCTTGCTGGCATTTAGAAGTAAAACTGATTTTTAAAAATATTTTACTAGAGTCACACTTTTTAAACTTTCTTTAAAAATCCCAAAGAATCTATGAATAAATTATTTACACAATCATGCCATCATGACTTTTACATCATATTTACATAAGAGTAACGATGGGCTTATTTATTTCAGCAGTTTTACTGTTTCCTTCTTCTTCTTGCTTCACTGTATAGACTAGAATTCCTAGCACTGAGTTTCATAACAATGGTTACGGGGGCACAGAGGCATCAATACCTTGTCCTGCAACTTGGAGGTCAACATTTTATCATTAAACAAGCTACAGCTGCTGTGTTGTGTTCTGTGTGTGGTTTTTGGTTGTTGGTTTGTTTTGGAACCCTTTATCTCACTCAAAAAGCTCTCTAGTTCTAGTTTGCTAAGAGTTTATACATGAATGGAGGCTGAATTGTATCTTTGTCTTCATACACTGATACATGTAGTCTTCATACACCTGGGGATCTTCCCTAATCTGCTAGTGTGATAAAGTATACTGATTGATTTTCTAGTGTAAAAATAACCTTTCATTCCTAAGATAAACTTAACTTGTCCAGGCTGGTTATATATAACCAGATACAGTTGGCTAAAATTTTGTTTATGGGTTGTTTATCTATGTTCATAATCAGACTAGTCTAATTTTCTTTCTTTTTCTTATTATCTTTGATAGGTTATATATCCAACATATGTATACACATAAAATGAGTTGGGGAGAGTTCTCTTTACCTATTATTTTAATAAGTTGGCATAAGACTGGAATTATCGTTCCCTTTCATACATGACAGAGTTAGAACTCACTGGTAAATGTGTGAATATTCTTTTCAGAAAAAGTTTTAATTACTCACTCATCATCATTGGATTACCCATGTTTCCAGATTGTTCCTGCTGCTATACTATGTTAACGATCAGGAAACTCAGTAATGCACAGATGTCAATTATCCACACTGACGTACAGAATTAATACAATCCCAATAAACGTCCCCCACCAGTAGAGTCCTACTGGTAGGAGTTTTTCACTTTCTTTTGATTTGTAAACTGCCAAGTAAGCAGTTTCCAAATTTCATTGGAAAAATAAAGGCAAAGGACAGCACAGCACTCCTATATAAAAAGAATAAGGGGAGGATTTGTTCTACTGCATGCATTCTCAGTAGGGGCAGTACTGCTCCCAGGAGAGAGAAAATTGGTTCCTGGAGGATAAAACATCTTAGCTATTACAGTGATTTGTGGCCAAAATGAGTCCTAGAAGGCAATGGCACCCCACTCCAGTACTCTTGCCTGGAAAATCCCATGGATGGAGGAGCCTGGTAGGCTGCAGTCCATGGGGTCGCTAAGAGTCGGGCACGACTGAGAAACTTCACTTTCACTTTTCCCTTTCATGCATTGGAGAAGGAAATGGCAACCCACTCCAGTGTTCTTGCCTGGAGAATCCCAGGGACGGGGGAGCCTAGTGGGCTGCCGTCTATGGGGTCGCACAGAGTCGGACACGACCGAAGTGACTTAGCAGCAGCAAAATCAGTCCTACCTGATAAAATCTTATTCCTTTAGTATTTAACTTCACAGAGAGAAGAGGAGAAAGTGTCTAAAAAGGCTCCTGAGGAGAACAGAAATAATGGAAATAAAAAGGCTGAGAAACACTCCTACACTATATAACAAGATTTATTATAAAACAACAGTTGTGGATTTTCCTGGGAGCACAGTGGATAAGAATCCACCCGATTCCATCCCTGGTGCAGGAAGATCCACGTGCCACGGGGCAGCCACCCGATGTGTCACAGCCACAAGCCCCTGCTCGGGGTCCACAAGCCACTGCTGCCGCAGCCCATGCCCTTAGAGCCTGTGCTCTGCAACACGATAGGCCACCGCGATGAAAAGCCCGCACACCCAGCTAGAGTGGCCCCTACTCACCACAACTAGAGAAAGCCTGTGCACACCAACAAAGACCCAGTGTAGCCAAAAATAAATAAATATTTTATATTTTAAAAAGCCCTAAAAAAAAAAAACCAGTTGTAACACATAACATTGTACATGAGGTGGTGACCGAAACCATCCCCAAGAAAAAGAAATGCAAGAAGGCAAAGGGGTTCCCTGAGGAGGCCTTACAAATAGCTGAGAAAAGAAGAGAAGTGAAAGGCAAAGGAGAAAGGGAAAGATATACCCACCTGAATGCAGAGTTCTAGAGAACAGCAAGGAGAAAAAAGAAAGCCTTCTTAAGTGAACAATGCAAAGAAATAGAGGAAAACTACAGAATAAGAAAGACTAGAGATCTCTTTCAGAAAATTGTAGATACCAAGAGAACATTTCATTCAAGGATGGGCACAATAAAGGACACAAACAGTATGGACCTAACAGAAGCAGAAGATATTAACAAGAGGGGGCAAGAATACACAGAAGAAGTATACAAAAAAGATCTTAATGACCCAAACAACCACGATGGTGTGATCACTCACCTAGAGCCAAACATCCTGGACTGCGAAGTTAAGTGGGCCTTAGGAAGCATCAGTACAAACAAAGCTAGTGGAGGTAATGGAATTCCAGCTGAGCTACAGCAAATCCTAAAAGATGATGCTGTTAAGTGCTACACTCAATATGCCACCAAATTTGGAAAACTCAGCAGTGTCCACAGGGCTGGAAAACGTCAGTTTTCATTCCAATCCCAAAGAAGGGCAATGCCAAAGAATGTTAAAACTATCATACAATTGTACTTATTTCACATGCTAGCAAGGTATGCTCAAAACCCTTCAAGCTAGGCTTTAACGTTACATGAACTCAGAACTTCCAGATGTACAAGCTGGATTTGGAAAAGGCAGAGGAACCAGAGATCAAATTGCCAACATCTACTAGGTCACAGAAAAAAGCAAGGTAATTCCAAGAAAATATCTAGTTTGGCTTCACTAACTATGTGAAAGCCTATAACTGTGTGGATCACAACAAACTGTGCAAAATTCTTAAAGAGATGGAAATACCAGACCATCTTACCTGTCTCCTGAGAAACCTGTATGCAGGTCAAGAAGCAACAGTTAGAACCAGACGTGGAACAATGAATGGACTGGATCAAAACTGGGAAAGGAGTACATCAAGGCTGTATATTGTCACCCTGCTTATTTAACTTACGTGCAGAGTACATCACTTGGAATCCCGGGCTGGATGACTCACAAACTAGAATCAAGATTGCAGGGAGAACTATCAACAATCTCAGATATGCAGATGACACCACTCCAAAGGCAGAAAGCAAAGAAGAACTAAAGAGTCTCTTGATGAGGGTGAAAGAGGAGAGTGAAAAAACTGGCTTAAAACTCAACATTCAAAAAACTAAGATCATGGCATCCAGTCCCATCACTTTATGGCAAACGGAAGGGGAAAAAGTGGAAACAGTGACAAATTTTATTTTCTTGGGCTCCAAAATCACTGTGGATGATGACTACAACCACAAAGTTAAAAGACGCTCACTTCTTGAAAGGAAAGTTATGACAAAACTAGGCAGTGTCTTAAAAAGCAGAGATGTCACTTGGCCTACCAAGGTCTGTATAGTCAAAGCTATGGTCTTTCCAGTAGTCACATACGGCTGTGACAGCTGGACCATAAAGAAGGCCAAGTGCTAAAGAACTGATGCTTTCGAACTGTGGTGCTGGAGAAGACTGAAACTAGAACACTTTCTAACACCATACACAAAAATAAACTCAAAATGGATTAAAGATCTAAACACTTAAGACCAGAAACTATAAAACTCATAGAGGAGGACACAGGCAAAACACTCTCCGAGAGTCCCTTGGACAGCAAGGAGATCAAACCAGTCAATAATGTTAAAGGAAATCAACCCTGAATATTCACTGGAAGAACCGATGCTGAAGCTCCAATACTATGGCCATCTGATGTGAAGAGCCGCCTCATTGAAAAAGATCCTGATGCTGGTAAAGATTGAAGGTAGGAAGAGAAAAGGATGACAGAGGATGAGATGGCTGGATGGCATCACAGACCTAATGGACATGAGTCTGAGCAAACTCCAGGAGATAGCATAGGATGGGGAAGCCAGGCGTGCTGCAGTCTGTGGGGCTGCAAAGAGTGGGACATGACTGAGCAACTAACACACACAGAGCTTAGTCTTAAGATCTCTTTTCTTGTCTATCTATACTCACTCCCTAGAAAATCTCCTATCAGGTTCCATGGCTTTAAATGTCATCTTTATACTGAAAGGCCCCAAACTTATATATCTAGCTCGCACCACTCTACTGAAATCCAGACTTCTATATCTGTCTACTTAACATCTGTTCTTGGATACTGAATTGGTACTTCAACAGATACAAAATTGAACTTTTTCCTAAAATTTAGTCTTCCTCCAGGCTCCTCCCTCTCAATAAATGGTATCTCTATTCTTGCAGTTCAGGACATAAAACCTTGCAATTATACTTAGCTTGTCACTTTCTATCTCATATCCCACATCCCAATCATCTTCAAATCCTCTTAGCTCTTAAACTATAAGGCACCACTTTTCAACACTTCCACGATTACCCTATCCACTGTCACCTTGTTGGGACTGTATTTTAATAGTCTAGTAACTGATCTTTTTGCTGCCATCATTGTCCCTAAATTTATTCTTCATAGCAATCAGTTTTCCTTCTAAAATGTAAATGAGTTTGTGTAATTTTGCTAAAAATCCTTCAATAGATTCCAAAGTCCCAATCTTTAAATTAAACCTCCTGAAAAAACAAACCCTCCAACCCCAGCTCTCACTGCTCTCAGTTATCTCCTACTATTGTTGCCCTACCTCTCTCCACTTAAGATACACTGGCCTCCTTACTGTACCTTGAAAATATCAAGCATGCTCCCACCTCACATTCTTGGCATGGATGCTTTCCTCTCTCTGGAATGCTCTTCTTCCCAGTATCCGTGACATGCTTGAGTTTCAGATTTCTGCTCTAGTGTCAATATGAGAAAGGCCTCCTGTGACTGTATCAGCATTACTTTCTATCCCTTACCCACTTTTATTATGCACTTCATAATACTAACCTTGTATACTATATATTTGCTTATTGCCTGGCTCCTCCAATTAGGATGTAGGCTCCTTAATTCAGGAACTTTATTGTGGTCCCTGCTGCATCTTCAGAGCCTAGAAGAGGCACTGTGCACAGAGAAGACACTCGACAAATACTTTTTAAATGATTCATGAGTGTTCTTCAAAATTTTTGAAAATAAATAACGGTTTTACAAAGAAAATTTTACATCCAAAGTGGTAATAGTCTTAGAGTAATTAGTAGAAAGCAATTTTATTTATAACTATTATTTTTAAGTTATTTTGTTTTGTTTTGTTTTGTTTTGCTGACCCAGCATGTGGGATCTTAGTTCCCCAACCAAGAATCAAACCTGTGCCCCCTGCAGTGGAAGCACGTAGTCTTAACCACTGGACCACCACAGAAGTCCCCATTTTCTGTGTTTTTATGAGACTAGCCTGAAAATTAGCATGAGAGGTATCTGTGATCTTTCTGCTACTGTGAAGGGGTTTGTCAGCCTCCGCATTACTACGCTGTGTGCCAAATCATCCTCTTTTGTAAGGGATGGCACTATGCAGGACATTTAGCAGCATCCCTGCTAAACGCCCGCAGCACTCTCCCAGGTGTGACAATCACAAGTATCTCCAGACATCCTTATCAAACTCTCCCTTCTTCCCCCACTGTACTCCTGGCAGGGGTTTGTTTTCTCTGTTTTTCAAAAATGAAAATAGCTAAGATCACAACTAAGATATCTAAAATATACAGATTTGAATTCTGAAAATGGCTAAATAACCAACTTCACATGCTGAGGTTAGGTTCATGTGGCACTTGCTTTTGCATAAAGTAAAATCCTACCATATATGTACAGTTAGCAGCACTTTCTGGGATGGCTTCAGCTTCAATTTTATCATTACATTCAAAATCACAGACAAAGCACTTACAGGATTATAGTGTATAGTGCTCTCACTTCCAGTCCCCAGGTAAAATGTACTTTTCAGTTTTGCTAAATCCTAGTGGAAATTAATATCTGATGGAAAAAAAAAATTCACTCTTCATACCTGACTCAAGGCTCTTGCTAAGTGATCAGAATCATATATTATATTTGGATACAGATATAAACGCAGCTATCTCAGGGAGCAAATTTCACTGGCACCTGCCTGCCAGGTTCATGGCGGAGGGTAAAATATCTCAGAAAAATAATTTTGTCTGCCTTCCTATCTTTTCGCAGGAAAAACTCTAGAAAAGTTAGAGCAAATTGGTAAGAAAGCAGGATACCATACTTTCTTGCTATATGCGTTTGATAAAAAATGAGAGATGAGTGAGATTATAAAATTGCCGTCAGCATTTAACCACTTAAACTCCCAGTGACTGAAATATTCTCGCAGAGAAATAAAACTGCTAAGTTTTTACACTAAGTGTAACAATATTCATAAATAATTAGATATATAGAATTTAATGAAGACATACATTCAGGAGACCTGGCACTGCAAGGCAAGGTCAAGATTTAGTGTAAGGTTTCTTTGTTCCACCTGTCAGTAAAAGCACAAGGATATACGACACACAGAACTGACAACCATTACAACAGTAGGGTATTCTTAGATACTTGTGTTTTTAACACATATTAACTAATTATACATCTGACACCATACCTTTCAAGCAAAAAAAAAAAAAAAAAAAAAAAAAAGGAAAGAAAAATTTACCAAGAGATGCTACTTCGACTAGCATTTCAGGAAAGAGACAAAAAACCCCCAAATTATCTCTATACTTGTTAATGAAATAATTTTCATTTCATATTTATCTCAATTTCACACTATTCTTGGCTATTCTTGCCAAAAATAAACTAAATACATATTTCCAGAAATTGTATTCATTCTAAAATGTCCACACTAAATGACTCTATATAGAGTAAAGCCTAAATCATTTTTTAAAATAGCAATAAATAATTGAAGTACTCAGTATACTTTAAGATTGATTATATAAGAAGATTAAACTAAAGTATAAAGAGATTTATTAATACCTAAAGCTACCTGCAACCAAGTCCTCTAGCTACTTCTATTCTTTGTTAGCCAAAAATCTATGCAAATAACTCCATGGCAAGGTTCTATCTGACATCAATCCCTAGCAACACTATTAGATAGGAGCTAATTGGAATAATAATAATGCATCTTCCTAGCAGAAGAGTTGGCTGGACTGCTAAACCTTATTTATTTTCCTCTCCTGAATACTGGCAACATGTCCTTTATTGAAATTCTCTCCCATCCTTTCCCACTTCTGCCACTTACCCCATAGCCTTAAATGCAGTTAATATATTAGTTTTTGCCCTTCATATAAAAATAGATACCAAAGAATCAACTAGAAATTATCTGAATCTACTTCATCTAAAAACAATTTAAAAGATGTTACTTCAGAACTGTGCCACAAATGATTAGTTGCATAAACTCTATGCTAATACTTACAAATTATTTAAGAAAGAAAATAATCTCTTATTTTCTCACATAGAAAGAGTGTAGAGATAGTACGGCCTACAATGTGTGATTGTCAGCATGTACATATTTTTAAAAATATTTTTAACTTTCTATAATGCTTTTATAACATGTATTTTGACAATCTTTACATTAGATTAACTACTCAAAATGTGCTGATTCAATTAAAAATGAAAACAGCCAAGTATGAATTTACCAATCAGGAGATTCAATAAGATTTCTCTGGAGATTTTGTGGATGTTTGACTATTTTTTAAACTGCTAAAAAATCTTTCTCAGGGTAAAGTGCAAACAGTGAAATAGTAACTTGCTAAGTACAGAAAGAATACTGACTCAGGGATAGACAGAAATGGACCCAAACACACCTCTGCCAGGTGGGATAATTCTCTGCTTAGACAAGTTACTGGACCTCTCTGAATCTCAGTACCTTTTCTGTACAATGGGAACCACACTACTTATCCTCTCATGGTATTTTAAAAGAGTTGACATTTTCCTCTAATTCAATTGTTACAAATCAAGAAAAATATAAAGTAAAATTCCTGAAATAAATGAATGATATATTCATGGATCAATAAATAATGAACTATAGAAAGCATACTCCCTAATTATAATGATACTTTCCCTCATATTTAATTAAAATGTTATAATTTTCTAATAATGGTTTTGGTAAACAATTAGCATACAATAAGATCAACTACATTTTTGTAATTTATTCTGTAAATAGTTAAACTAAATTTTTATAATTTAACAAGATGCCAAATGACCAGACATTTGCTTATAAACATTTAAAATTTACTTAAAATGTAAAATATAGTCAAATAGAGACTCTGACCAAAGAAAATTTATTTTCTTTAATATCTGTCCATTTTATTAATTTAAAATGCCAAATTGCTCCCCAATCTATAAGTTTTGAAATCTTTAAGATGATTTTCATCCCAATCATACATACTTAAAGGAAGACATTATTTTCAAGAGGATTTTAAATAAAAAATAACATAGTCGCATGATAAATACAAATGATGGTTGAATTAATCTGACATCTAACATTTGAAAAACTCCTACAAATATCTCCAAGTTTATAATTTTTATTAATTTTGGATTCTGTGATTCTAACTGAAAATATTTTATTTATCCCCATTTATTTAGAAAGACACCTATTAGTTATGTTTCTGCAATTTTCTAAATATGAATTTTTGTCTCAATATTACCTGAGAATTTAGAGATTTTTTTAGTTACTCTTCACAAAGAGGATGGTAATACTAATTCTTCTTGGGTTTGTAGGCCTTCTTTAGTGTAAGACTTAGGCTATAAATCAATATTTACAACACAAAAATAAATCCTGATTTGGGGCACTGATTTATGGTGAATGAATTCCTTGTCTTCCTTTTTTCTTATTACCCCTTTCTCTAACTAAGGGATATATTAAAGCACTTCCTTAAAACTTCACATAGTAAAAACACATAAATCCTTGGAAGCCCATGATAGGTGGATATTTCAAAAGTAAAGATTAAGAAGAAATCTAAAAAGCATTAAGTTACTCTCAAAAACAAAGGGGTTATTGCAAAGCTATTAAAACAATCCAGCAGAGTATGTACTTTCCTGAAAAGGCAAAGCCAAGAAAAGAGAGAAATGGAAGAAAATCAGGTTCCAAACCCTTTACTTCCCAGAGTTTGTGAACCGGCCTGCTTTCTCTCAATTCTTTCTTTCCTGTGCATTTAACCGATAATCTACCAGTTTTCTCCTAAATACAATTTAAGTAGCATCACCACAAGTTTAAAAGTCAGTCTTTTTCTCTTGTTTAATGAATACTTTCACATTTAAGAAAAAGAAAAAAAGAAACAAAAACCTAAGCAAGAGTTGTTAACACTTTCTTTTCCCACCTAGAGAATAAGCACTCAGCTTTAGAACTGAAGATGGTCTAGAAAAGATATATGCTGCCATCTATCTACCTGAAGGGGCATAAAGAAAATGCAGACTAAAGCTTTCACTTCCTCCGGCTGACAGAATACAGGGTCAAAGACCACGGCATACTTAGATTGCACTTTTTCTCCACAAGAAAGAAGCACAGTAATCAGTAACACAATCTCCAAAGATAATTAGGGATATCTGGGGATCTTTATACCACAGCCCAAATAACAGAAAGAACAGTAAGTTTTATGAAGAAGGTTTCTGATACTATCAAAACAACTTTACATACAAAACAAAGAGCTGGATATACCTTTTTTGTTTGTTTTAGAGAAAAATGAGTCAGGCAAGGGCTTAGGAAAAAATGGACGGGGCAGGATTGTTTGAAGAATATTCCACTACAAAACAGTACTTTATAAAAAACACCAATAGTGATTTTTGTACTGAAATTACTGGTAGTTTTCTACCTTTATAGAAAATATGATAAATGTCATTACCAAAATAATAATAATAATAACCTGCTATAGTAAGGAGAGTTTTCTATTATTTAGACTTAAGAATATTTTCTATAGAGTTTATCAGTATCTTAGAACAAATGTGACCTTAAAACCAATTTCCAATTAACTGCCTCAAGCCTTTTAGCCTTTTGTTATTCTCTTGTCCAGCAACGATTTCCTTCGTTTCTCCATCTGGTTTAACTCTACTGATACTATAAAGTCCATCACCAGTTTAATTCTCTACAGCACAATAACAACTCTCAAACCTTACAGTTACAGGAGCATTCTTCTGTACAACTCCAAAGGGTACTGTTCACACAGATTACGATACGAGTGCTCTCTCCTGGAGTTTTGCAGTTAGGAGGCAATGATAAAATCACTTGGGAAGAAATTTTTAAACAAAACTGTATGCCAATGATACTTATGAAAGAGGAGATTGTATGAGAATAACCCTACCAATAAGAACACTACTAAAAATCAGATAAAACCCAATTAATTGGTAAATAAGCAGCTGACTGAAGACACTGAGAAGCAGCCAAACTAGCCAGGACGTAAACGACCAACATCCCAGAAAAGGTAGAAATGCACTAAGGTGAGTCCTACATTCCACAGTTTTTTACCTAAAGGTAACTGTCAACTCATAAACAGGACTGTATGAAAGGTCAAGTAAAGTGGAGGCTCAGAGCCGTCTACACTCCCCCAGAGCTGGGGAAACAACACGGCAGAAGCCCCCGTACACACTGAAGTTTCCAGCTGAAAAACCCCTGAAGGGCTACAACATAAGAGAAGGGAGAAACGGAAACTAGTTCTTCATGAAGACAAAACCCAAATCTTAAGCCCTTACAAAGTCTCAACAAACATAGTAAATTTCATCTTCAAAAGAACTGCTGTATTAAGACCAATGTTCTGTTATTTAGCCTTAGAAATATTTATTACACAAATTTTTGGCTGGATCAAGATGAGTCCTCTCTTATGGACTGTCCACAAAGACAAGTAAATCGTATCATGAAAAAGAAAGCATCAACCAGGTCTTCTACAATTTGTCATATAAAATGCCTAGTATCTAACAAAACTTATCAGATGTATCAGAAGAAAGGACAAATATCTGAAACTAAAAGAAGAAAAAAGTCAACAGAAACAGACTCACAAGTGGATCTCAACACTGAAGATATCAGGCATAAACATTAAAAGAACTTGCATTAAAATGTTCAAAATTTAATGACAAATGAAGAATTTCACCAGCGAAGTGATCTATGAAAAAATGGAAATTCTAACAGTGAGAAATGTTGTACAAAGCCAGTATTAACCAGATATAAAAACCAAATAACACTAAAAGTATAGACCCATATACCTGATGAACAAAGAAAATTCCTTAACAAAATATTAGCAAGCCAAATTCAACAATATGTTAATAGGATCACACACCATGATCAAGTGGGATTTAATCCCAGGGATGCAAAGATGCTTTGACATCTGCAAATCAATCAGTGGTTGATTGTATCAATATACTACATTAATAAACTGGAGGATAAATATATGATCTTCTCCAAGGACACAGAAAAGCACTTGACAAAATTCAATATCCATTTATGATAGAAACTCAACAAACCAGGTATAGGGGGTAACGTATTTCAATATAATAAAGGCCATATATGACAAGCCCACAGAAACATCACGCTCAATAAAAAGCTGAAAGATTTTCCTCTAAGATCAAGAATGAGACAAGAACAACCTTTCTCATCACGAATATTCAACACTGGATATCAAAATAATGAGGCAAGCAAAAGAAATAAGATATTCAATTAGAAAGGAAGAAGTAAAACTGACATTATTGGCAGATTATATAGTATTACATATAGAAAACCTAGAGCCCACCAAAAAAGTGTTAGAACTAATAAATAAATCTATAAAGTTGCAGAATACAAAATTAATGCACAAATATCATTCACATTTCCATAAACTAATAATAATCTATCAGAAAGTTAAGAAAGTAATCCTATTGATAACTATATCAAAAAGAATAAAATACCTAGGAATAAATTTAAACAACAAGGTGAAAGATCTGATCAGTGAAGAAACTTATGAAAGAAATTGAAGACAACTAATAAAGGCAAGCTCTTCAAGACTCACAAATTGGAAAAATTAAATACTCTTAAAATGGCCCAAGTACTCAAGCAGTCTACAGAGTCAATGCAATCCCTATCACAATTTTGACTTCATTTTTTTCACAGAAATAGAACAAATAATTCTGTGTACAGAACCACAAAATATCTCAAATGACCAAAGTGATCTTAAGAAAATCCAAGCTGGAGGCATCTCATTTCCTGATTTGAAAATACATTACAAAGCTATGGCAATCAAAATGGTATGATACTGACATAAAAAGACACTGAGATCAATAGAACTGAACAGACAGCTCAGAAAAAGAAAACAAAAAACATTCTTACATGGTCAATTAACTTACGATGAAGAAGCCAGGAAGAGTCAATAGGGAAAGGACAGTCCCTTCAATAAACGGTCCTCGGGAAACTGGACAGTAACATGCAAAAGAATGAAACTGGATCCCTACTTTATACTATACACAAAAATCAGTTCAAAATGAATCAAAGACTTGAATGTAAAACCTGAAACCATAAAACTCATGGAAGAAAGGGTTTTGGGTAAGCTCCATTACACTGGTCTTGGCAATGATTTTTTGGATTTGACACCAAAAACAAAGTTACCAAAGCAAAATAAACTAGTGTGGCTACACCAAACTAAAAACCTTTTGCACAGCATAGGAAACTACCAACAAAATGAAAAGGCAACCTATGTGATGTGTAAAAATATTTGCAAATCATCTCTCTAATATGGGGTTAATATTCAAAATACATAAAGAACTCATATAACAGAAAAAAAAAAAAAAGATTAAAAAAATGGCAGAGTACTTGAATAGACACTTTTCCAAAGATATACTGATAGCCAACAGGGAAATGAAGAGGTACTCAATATCACTCATCATCTGGGAAACCCAAATCAAAACCATGAGATATCACCTCACACCTGTTAGATTAGAATGGCTATCTATCATCAAAAAGTAAAAGGTAAGTGTTAACAAGGATGTGGAGAAAGGGAAACCCTTTTGCACTGTTGGTGGGAAAGTAAACTGCTCTAGCCACTATGGAAAGCAGTAAGCAGACCTCTCAAAAAATTAAAAAGAGAACTACCATATGACCCAGCAACTTTACTTTTGGGTATATATGCAAAGGAAATGAAAACAGAATATCAAAGAGATATCTGCACCTCCATGTTCACTGCAGCATTATTCATAATAGCCAAGATATGGACGCAACTGAGGCATCCATTAATGGACGAATGAATAAAAAAGATGTTTCTCACACACACACACACACACAATGGAATACTATTCAGCCATGAGAAAGGAGGAGATCCTGCTATTTCTGATAACATGGATATACCTTGGTGGCATTACACTAAGTGAAATAAGCCAAACGGTATCACTTACCTGTGGAATTTTTTTTTTTTTAAGTTAACTCTAGAAACTGAAAGTAGAAAAGTTCCCAGGGGCTGGAGTTGGGATAAAAGGGAGAGATAGGTAAAAGGGTACAAATTTTAGGTATAAGATGAATAAGGTCTAAGGACCTAATATAAAACATGGTAACTACTGTTTTATCACCATATTGCACAACTGAAATTCACTGAGAGAGAAGACTTAAATGTTCTCATAAAAAAGATTAATATGTAAGGCGACAGATGTGTTAACTAGATGTGGGAATCCTTTTAAAGTATATGTGCTGTGCTAAGCTGCTTCAGTCGTGTCCAACTCTTGGCGACCCCATGGATTGTAGCCTGCCAGGCTCCTCTGTCCATGGGATTCTCCAGGCAAGAGTACTGGAGTGGGTTGCCATGCCCTCCTCCAAGGGTTCTTCCTGACCCAGGGATCAAACCCAGGTCTCCAGCATTGCAGGCGGATTCTTTACCGGCTGAGCCACCAGGGAAGCCCTTCAAAGTGTATACATACATCAAATTATCATAGTGCACAATTTAAGTATCTTATAAATTTATACATTAGTTATGCCTCAACAAAGCCAAAATAATATAAATAACTAAATCATAAAAGCAGTTAGAGAGAAAGACACATTACTTCAATGAATGAACTATAAAACAACTGACTTTACAGCAGAAATGATGGAAACCAGGAGACAAGGAAATAATATCTTTTAAAACCTGAAAATAACTCTAAACCTATAATTCTATGCCAAGCAAATAAATCATTCAAAAATGAAAGAGAAATAAAGATATTTTCAGATGAACCAGAAACTGGCAAAATTTGTTTCAGTACACTTCCACCAAAAGACAGGAAAATATATTATCAGAAAGAAGCTTAGAAACTTATGAAGTCATGAAGGATCAACAAAGCATCAATATGTGGGTAATTCTAAACAAATACTGACTTTATATAACATGCATTATAACACATAATTTATAAATGAAAATTAAATCTTATCATTATTAGTTTTATTTCTACATCTATTTTATGCCCCACAATACCAAAAATGATGATGATAGGAGGGGTTCTAAAGCTACTCCATTTATTATCTTGGTAATGTTTAAAGTACCAATTTATATTAAACTTCAGAAAACCAAGGAAGAATGTTTTGATCTCTGGGAAAACCATTTTTAAAAGAGTAAAAGAAAAAAAGCCTCAGAAGGGATATGTTGGAAATTTCTTTTACTTGAAAATTTCGAAGCAGATAAGAAAAGGAGAAAAATGGAAACAAAGAATAGAGGAGTGAAGTAAAAAATAAACAGTAGGATGACAGGATTAATATCAGTCAAAATAAATGAAATAGACCATTTCAATTAGAAGACAAAGATTATCAAACTAGACTTCAAAAACAAGAGAAATATTTGGTGTCTACAAGACACAAAGACAACTGATAAAGGTTGTAAGTAAAAAGTTGAAAATACTAACCAAAAGAATAATATAGCTAAATTAATAACAGAAAACACTACAAGGCAAGAATAATTACTGCAGATAAAAAGGTATAATTTATAATGATACCAGAGTAAACTCATTAGCACAGTATTAGAATTCTAAGATTGTATGTACCTGGTGTGTCACTTCAGTCATGTCTCTTTGCGACCCAAAGGACTGTATCCCACCAGGCTCCTCTGTCCATGGGATTCTCCAGGCAAGAATTCTGGAGTGGGTCGCCACACCCTTCTCCAGGGGATCTTCCCGACCCAGGGATCAAACCTGAGTCTTTTAGGTCTCCTGCACTGGCAGGTGGGTTCTTTACCACTAGTGCCACCTGGGAAGCCCTATGTACCTGGAAACGTAGCTTTAAATTATCAACATCTTAATCAATGAAATGATTAGAATTCATTTCAATGAATGCTAAGTACTATTGAACATTCATTTGCCTTCAGGTCCTTGGAATATTTAGGGCTATATATTCCAAGGATCTGAAGGAAAAGTTCAATCCCTGAGTCAGGAAGATACCCTGGAGAAAGAAATGGCAACTCACTCCAGTATCCTTGCCTAGGAAATCCCATGGACAGAGGAGCATGGTGGGCTACAGTCCATGGGGTCGCAAAGAGTCAGAGACGACTGAGCAATTAACACACTAGTAAGTTTAAGTAGGTTAAAGACACCAATAATAAACATACTATATAAAAACAGTATTAGTCAAACAAAATAGTCTTTTCTTATACTGGATAACATTATGCTAAAACTCTCCTCTCCATATACCTAACTTAAAAATATTATGAATCACTTCATTCAGAAAATACACCATAAACAGGGTTAAAACACAAAGGATTCTTCAATAGGATGCCAAATGCTCTCAGAACTATCATAACATAAACCCTTTGGGTTTCAATTTCATTATCTCTAACATAAAGGTAATTATAAAAACATCCTACTTAATACAACAAGGATACTATAAACCTTGAACAATTCCTGCTCAGCACTACTAGCTAAAACTCTGTCAGGTCCCTAGAACTATCTGTAATTTACTGCTATAACCAAAGTAGCTTTATCACAACCAATATGATAGAGCTAATTATTTGATTTTCATCTGGTAATCCTACTAATAATAATTATGATTTTTAAGAATTTTAAAATTACCTATATTGTTTCTACAAGTGATTGCTCTAAAGAAACTCAGCTTTGAATTTTTAAAACCCAACTTGTACTGCCTTTTTATATTTTCATCCTGGACTTTACATTTCTTAATAAACCTTTACTACGCTGCTAGTCTTTTGTCAGTATGCATGTAAATACATGTCTATGTATATGTTTCTAAGTATATTGTATCATCTGTAATCAGTTTTTCCATTTAAAAAAAAAGGGCTCTTTCCTCTAAGTGGTAGTAATTTTTCCAGAGTTTCTACCTTTCGTTTGAAGAGACAAATCAGTTTGTAATTTGTAATGTCTTAATCCTTCACTTACATATTACCATTATATTCTTATTTGAGTGTTGGAACTTTTTTATTCTGTCATTGATCTCCTAGTAATATTGTTAAACAGTCTGTTAAATGTTCATAAAAATTAAAAGGGGCAAAGACAAATTGTGCCCTTCTTCTGAGAGCTTTCACCAAAATCAAATGTAACATAAATTGAAAATCTCTTATCTACCAAGAACTTTTACATGTGTTATCTCATTAAATCTCATTACTATTCACATTTTTCAAGTGGATATTATAATTCAGAAAGGTTAAAGGATGTGTCAAAGCTTATACTCACAATAAGAAAAGCCAGGCTTAATTCTAGGTGTGTCTATTTATAAAATCAAGATCTTTCCACTACCAGAAGCTGGTAAATGCAAGATAAAAAGCACGACACCTAATCTTTTAGGCTTTTCAGGACATATGCCTCTGTCACAGCTACTTAGCTCTGCTGTTGTATTACAAAGGCAATTGCAAACAAAACATAAACAAATTAGAGTAGCTATGTTTCAAACAAAACTTTATTAATAAAAACAGGTAGCGGGTCAAATTTATCCCAGCACCCATAGTGTGCCAATCCCTCCACAGTGCCACGCTGCATTCCCTCCTAGAGAAACTCTACTAGCCTTTCATTAATACCACTAGATTCTACCTCTCTCTCCATTCTTAAAACATTCTGATCGTAATCTTACAGGTACATTTTTATTTTAAAGCTCTTCTATTAGGCTCATCTATTGAATATTTGAAACAGGTTACTTGGAAAATACATATAACCTTTTACATGTTCTAACTACAATACCAAATACATCAGAAATTAATCTATTATTGAGATTCAAACCCAAGGAGTCTGGCTTTAAAGTCACACTCACATCTAGGCCACCTCACATGGTGTGGAAATTAAAAGAAATGACACGTGCAGAAAGCACTTTGCTGACCCTAAATGACTCTTTAAATATTAACTGCTGTTGTTTTAGGGCTTCTGATCTGGATGCTTTGGGTGACCATTCTTTTGTACCTGGTTTTATCAGAAAGTAAAGTCAAAATATAAGAAAGCATAAAAAAGAAATTCATCTGTAAGATAAAACATTTCTAAGACTATAGTATTAGTATGCACTAAATTCTCAGTGTGATAAATGTCAAACACCTATATTTACAGTTCTCCCCCTTGAACTTTTCTGAGTTATTTGCATCTAATTTTAATTGCTCATTCTGCATTTAATACGTAGAATTACCTTGACAAGGCCCACTAATATATGCAACCAAGCAACAACAGTAAATATCCTTTTAATTACACAAAATGATCATGTGTACAAAAAAGATCTAAATACACAGAACTCAAAGACCTTCTCTCAACTGTTCCATTATTACAAAATTTAGTTGTATGTGCCATCACTAAGCTTGTTATTTTTAATCGAAAAGACTTAGAGTATAAAATGACTTAAATAGGAAATTTAAAAAAACACCCTTCTTCATCAGAAATTCTTTTTTTTTAATTTTATTTTATTTAACTTTACAATATTGTATTGGTTTTGCCATATAAATTCTATTCCTCTTCCCTGTCTCCTTCCCTATCTTGCTTCCTGTAAGCACACATACTCTCTCTCTCACACACACACACCCATACACAGTGCATTCTAAAAACACAATCTAAGTCAAAATGGCACACAGGATCAGGCTGACGTACAAGTTCTACAAACAAAGCACAAGAGATACAATTCAGAAAACACAAACCCAGATTCAAATCCCAGTCTACAACTAAAACCAGTTGAATAAGCACTTCCTAGTTTTGTGCCTTCGGTAACTACTTATTTAACCACTATTAGTCTATTTCCTCATCTATAAAAAGTGGAGGAAAAATCCTACCCACCTCATGGGATTGTGGTGAGCATTTAAGTGAGAATTAAAACCCCATGTCCATAGCCCAGTGCTGACAGTACAGTCAAGACTTAAAACTCCTGGTTGATGCTATTACTACTACTACCTTTAACACCACCGTTCGGGGCAAATCTTATTAACATATATTGTAGTTCCTCTACAAAGTGGGAAAAGCATTGCCTCAAATGGATATATAACAACAACTTTTTAAAGCATCTGCAAATTCATCTTATCACCAATGTTAAACGTTGGAGTTGGGGTGTGGGGGGACAAATCCTTTTCTCAAAATGTTCCTTTGAGAACTTTTAAGAATTAAACAAGTCTATTTTTACTCCTGTAAAGAAATAAGAAGTCAACCTCTTTCACTTTGCTTTTCATTACTGTAGATTTAAAACGAAAATATGTATACATTGAGAGATCTAATATGTCACTTTTTAAAGAACTCGACACTAGCAAGTAATCATAAATAGATTTGGTTAAAAGGCAATATCGGAATAGGTCCATTTTCTCAATTCCAATACATTTTAAAAGGCACCAATTTGAGGGTTTATGTTCATTACTCTTGTTTTCGATTTTCTACACTTTTAAAAGCACCGCATGTTAATAACTATATACTACAGCTGTTCTAACATTAATGGATATAAACATTCTTACCAAATTACGCTTTTTTAGCGGAAGAAAGTAATAATAGTGGCAGAAAGAAAACATCAGTGCGTAGCAAGTAAGAAGTTCAGTGTAGAAACACAATTGCAGAAAAAGCCAATGGTTATCTTCACCAACACAATTGTTAATCCTGAAGAAAAAAAAAAGGGAAAAAGAAAAAATATTTCAAACTTTAATAAGGTGTTAATTTTAGGATGGTAAAACTAGAAATAAGCACAAACAACTTCTTAAGTGCTTAAGCTCATAGAGATAAGCCCAACCCACTCAAACCTAAAAGCAAAGAGTATATAAGAAAAGACATGACATAAAAACGCCATCTCACATTTGTAAAGCACATTCTACTTGTCAAAGAAGTCCTGCATATGATTCCCCATTCAACTCAACAACAAGCCAGCGAGGCAGGAAGAACAGATGGCAATCTCCTTGCTTCACTGATACAAAAGAGGAACAGAGGAGTTAGGACAACTGCCAGAGGATGTACAGTTAGGAGAGACCGTGGTCAAGAGAACAAGAACCCTCTTCTGTACACTGCTCTTTCACTGCAGCATTCAAGCTATGGAGATAAAGCTGAATGATATGAAGCAAAGTAACTTAAGCCTGCCATTCTGACACACTGCTAAGCATTCACAATTTTTCTTACTTTTACAGTCTAACCCTTGGTGGCTGAAAATAAACATATATTCAAAAGTATATATAAATTCTTAGAACTACATTTCCACCAATACAACAATGAACCAAAACTAGGAAAAAGGATTAATGTTAGAATTCCAAAAATTCAAGATTAATGCAAGCTGAATATTTTATTGTTCCAAAGTTATTGTATCTAAATTTTCTAAATACAATTCCAGCAGAAAATCCTAGTTCAAAACTACAAATTATCTTTCACAATGTTTTATTTTCAACATATTATAGCATTATACTGCCACTGTTTGAAAAAATAATAAATAGGGCCAAATTCCTAACTTAAATTGTATTAAAGATGTGTTGTCTATTTTTTTAACTGAACAGAAAACCTGAAAGAGGTATTTCTTAGACTGAAGAATTCATGCTAAATAAACAAGAAAACTTCCTGTGTTTTGTTATCTGTAAGCAGGGCTACCAGAGAAGAGTACTTCTGTGTGCATTCAAAAATACTCTCCAATAGCTTAAAAGATGCTTTATCCTTGCCCCACCATTTCTGTCCCCCCAAAATCTGAGATATAACTGCTATGAACACTGCATTCTTCTTAAGAATAGAACTGTAAAAAACACTACTATCATCTACATGTAAAAACTGTTTTGGTAACAAATTCCTTAGAAAGAGTGATCAGAGTCAAAAATAGAGTAAATTTTGAGGTCATCAAGAGAACTGACCTCTAAATCTAAACCTGGTAAGCAGTTAAGATAATGCAATTTCTGAAAATACCAAAAATTCTCCTTGCTTCTGCTTCACACTGTACATTTCCCTCACTCTCTGAATAGCTCAGCAACGCTTTATTAGGGAATTCAAGCACATAAGTCCCTATATCTATTCATGACCCTGATCTACCCTCTTTTCCTATCTACAGCTCTTTGTACTTCCACTCTTCTTCTCACCAGGGCTCTGAGAAGATGACTAAAACTGTGGAAACAGAAGGCCTAGGAGCAGAGAGCTCTCCCCAGTCCTAGAATTTTGGTTAAAAAGAACTTTATTTGGTCACCAAGTCAGTCTTAATTCCTTGAAAATAAATAAATAATATCACTAATCTATATAATCTATATATACTACTCTATAAAGTTATAAAATAGTTGATTATTTTTTAAGCTTAAATTACTGCATTCACATAAAAGGAAATATCGATATCCAACCATCATGAACATTTATTATATTTTAATCAGAAAATTATATATATATATTATATATATATATATAATCCAAAAAATTATATAAAATTGAGTTTTTCAGTGTGATTATCACTTACCTGAATACATGTTTCACACAGCTTTTAAAAGCAAACCCTATTACTATTGTAACTGTAAACAGATCATTGAAGTTTATAAAATCATTTGAGAATTAATCTGAATAAATTCCAGGCACATTTTTAAAACACCAACTGTATGTTATATACTAAACTATGTTGTGATGGAATTTTAAACCTTTTTACATAGTAACACAGAGCTCTTATTTTTTCTGAGTCTCAGGAAATTATCTTCTAGTCAAATAATCATTTTATAGTGAAAACCATCTTCCCACTAAAAGCTTGCTGATAACTTGTGCTATCAAAAATAAAGGAAGCTCTAAATGATTAGCATTACTAGACAAAACTAAAATCTACCCTTGAGACAACCTCAAGATAAATGCAGTTATAAATTTAAGAAGATTATTATGTAGCTAACTTTGTATACATGTTGTATAAACATAAATATACATGTATATAGATATATTTATAAAGTGCTACACCATACCAGTTTAAATATTTATGCAGAGATCCCATGCTAGAAAAACAGAATTAAATACAATATCTTTTCACAGATTTTTGTGACAGCTTTGAAATGAGATACAATGCGGAACTCTCACAGCATTTGTTTTCAAAAATTGTTTCTCAACTGAACATTTTCTTTAAATATTACAAGAGAGCCCCCTACTGACCAAAAATGTTGGCAGTCAGCAAAATCAACTATCACTTTTTTTTTTTTTTTGCTTCTAGCTAGCCGGAGGAGCCTGGTAGGCTGCAGTCCACAGCTTCGCTAAGAGTCAGACACGACTGAGCAACTTCCCTTTCACTTTTCACTTTCATGCATTGGAGAAGGAAATGGCAACCCACTCCAGTGTTCTTGCCTGGAGAATCCCAGGGATGGCGGAGCCTGGTGGGCTGCCGTCTATGGGGTCGCACAGAGTCGGACACTACTGAAGCGATTTAGCAGCAGCAGCAGCAGCAGCATGTAATATTAATCCCTATATCCAACACATAACATTGAAAAAAAGGCTTAAAGGAAGTGAAGTGAGGTATAAGGTATAAGAAATGTTACTCTTTAATTAAATTGGAAGGGAAATACAATGAGATGTATATGGTTTACATTACAGTTAGAAACAATAACAGCTGCTATATTTATATTTAAGTACTCTCAATATGTCTTATACTATACTAAATGCTTTACCTATACTGACTCATTTAATAAAACCACTTTAGTTCTTTTGTATATTTGGGTGCATGTTAATTTTTAGTTTTCTGCTCAAATATCTCCTTGTTAGAAAAATCTCTGAAAAAATGACCCTGGGAGTTGATAGAACCATATGATCAATTAAAGGTCTCCTTATAAAAAGATTTCTTAAACTGTATAACTCTGATATAACCTTTGTTTAAATCTGCTAAGTACCAAGATCTATTTTTTACTACATTTTTTTTTCAAAAGTGAATTATTCATTTCTTACCATGGACAGTGATGATCCATTCTCCTAACACAGTGGCCACAGCGGCTGCAGTGATGGGAACGCTTCGGTCTCATCAAATTACACTTGTTACACAATTCCCAGAACTCCCTTTCTAGAGAAGGAAATTAAAATTCATTTAGTAAAGGAACATGAGTAATGTTGAAATTTAGCAACAAGTGTTTAGAAGAGTTATAGGAATTCTTCGAGACATGTGCCTAAGTCTCTATTGTAAATGTTTGCCGTAAACGTTGCTTCTCTATTCTCTGCATGTTTTATTTTGTACATTTCTAATTTTAAACATTATAAAATAAGACTGTTAATAGTCAAAAGGGATAAAAAAAAACAGCGTATTTGGGTTTAAGTATATTGCTGTAAGTAAAATCTAATGACAAAACTCTTATTTAGAATCAAATTATTAAGTTAAAACAGAATTTTATTGAAACAAGTTAATTTCTAGAAATTTATTATCTAATGGTTCTAAAGAAGAGATAATGCTGAGTACTGGTTTCATAGATTAGTAAGTTAAAATCAACTGCATAAACAGAGACGGCATGCCCCCAAACTTCCCACACAAAACCATTTTTTGAATGGATTTATTTGGGAATATTTATGACAGAGGGATGGAAAAACAGTTCAGATGCATTTAAGAGGTACTAAAATAGTTTCAGAAGTGAAGAAGATTACAAGAAAATACTCTTTAATGGAAATAAAGGAGTCCTTTACAAAACTCTATCCTACCACCAAGTACGTTTCCTCTAGTCTGCTGTGAATGAGCACACAACTAGGCTTGGTGCTAAAGACATGAAGTTTACAGGAATAAAGGAAAAAGTAATTTCTTTCCATTAAGAACTGCTCTAGCTAGAGCCATTAAAAACTCTACGGGACTGTCATCTACCAAGACAACTGTTATACAGAATATATAATCTTAATATCTCTTGACATGGAATTTTACCTTTATAACAATTCTTAAACTTTGTATCACTTATGGAAAACTATACCCTAACCTCACTAAAATTATGGGTATAGTAAAATCAACCTAACTTCAATACTCCAAGTGAATATTAATATATGCAAAGTGTGACTGAGCACACCATAGTCACTAAATCCTTGCTAAAACATGACAAGTTTAATTTTTTTAATGAAGGATTCTAAACATAAGTAACAAAAGAGAAGAGTACATAGTTTTCAATTTTTTAAAAAGATACCCTACTTTAATTCCATTATTTCTAGTTAAATGACCAGAAGAAGTAAGATCAATATACTGGAATTTTATAGTAAAGTGTTGGAAAATCATTCTGCTACAAACATCTCTGGAGAAATCAATAAAGCATGAATAACAGCTATAACAAATTAATTGCTCTCAATGAAAGTTGAGATATTTTTTACATTTAAAATATTTCATTTTAAAATAAAATTCTCTTCCATTTCTTACTTACAATTCTTATTTTAATGAAAACATACTACATGAGAGAGCAACAATATTGAAGCTTAATTTAGGTACAATTAAACTACTGTTATTTAACTGTTGGTGAAATAGAAACTCATTTCATATGTAGCATAATACAATGTCACATACATATCACTTTTTTCCCCACTTAACTAGATGTTCCCAAATATCCCAATGTTAAAACTCTGAATTCACATATTTCAAGGAATATGTGAAGGTGAGACCATTTTCATTGAAAGATAACATGAAAACTATGTTCTCAAACCAGCTCTTTAAAAAAATAAATATGAGGTATTCACTATTGGCAATTTCAGCATAAAATATTCCAAAGAATAAATCATTTATTTCATACTTAAAATGCTGTACTCTCAGGAAAAAATAGAGAATTTGGCTATAGTTAGAGAAAGACTGTAATTCATTCTGTGGTGTAAACTAAGGTTGGCAAACTACAGTCCACAGGTAAACCCAGGCCATCACCTGTTTTGGGGTGATCCATGAGCTTCCCAGGTGGCATTAGTAGTAAAGAACCCACCTGCCTAATGTAAGAGATGTAAGAGATGACTGGGTCCAAAAGATCCCCCGGAGAAGGGCATGACAACCCACTCCAGCATTCTAGCCTAGAGAATCCCATGGACAGAGGAGCCTGGAGGGCTACAGTCTACAAAGAGTCGGACAAAGCTGAAGCAACTTAGCATGCATGTGTGAGCTAAGAGTGTTTTTAACAATTAAATGATTGAAAATAATAATAACAATAACAATTTGTGGCATGTAAAAATCTTGGAATTTAAATTCCATGTCCATAAAGAAAGCTTTATTTAAACACAGCCATGCGCATTCTTTTACATACTGTGTATGTTGGCTTTGGGGCTACCATGACAGAGCGGAGGAGTTGTGACAGAGACTATATGGTTCATAAAGCTAAAAATATCTATCTGGCACTAACACTACAGTAGAATTTGCTGACCTATGGTCTGGACCATAAATTTGTTCAAACAAAGAGTTTGAGTCATTTAATGCTCAATTTAAGATACAAAAATCTAAAATGAAGATGCACATTTTATACACACAAGCACACACATGTTCATGTTTTTAGAAAGGAAAAAAATCACTATTTTTAAAATTCAGAAATTTCAAGTATCATCTATGTTTTTGCTTTGCAGAACAAGAAAAAAGCCATTCATCTTAACCTACCCTATGTATCCAGAAACCATTTCTTAGTCTTCTCCCTTTTTTCTTCTTCAGGATTTATTCAAGTCCTAATAGAATCTTGGTGACTGATATATTCTGGTGTCTGATGATTACCTATAAGACTTTTGCACTACTCATCTAACAAAATAAAAGCCTAAGGGAGACAGAATCCACCCGCTCATTTATGGCAGCTATATAGAAAGTTAAAAATTAAGATACATTTTTTAAAGGAAAGAAAAATCAAAACATAAAACAAAAGAAAAAAGGTAAAATCTATAAATGATCCTCTTTAATATAAGGTAAACAGTATCATATTGTTTAACAGGGAAACTTACTAATGCTAATTGCATGAAAGACTATAAAGACAGATATGGTTTGGTTTGGTTTATCCCTCAAAAAGGAACAAATCACCTTCCATTTGAGTCTTTTGAAAGACTCACATATTAGGGGGACTTACTTTTCTCAATGACTATATTTCAGATCACAAAGTAATGTTTTGGGGAGAAAAATATAACTTGAAACTAAAAAAAATCAATACAAGGATTGGGTCTTAATAGAGGTTTTCTGGCAGAACTGGTTGGCAATGCAAGAAATAAATGAACAAACAAAACAGAAACAGACTCAAGACACAAAAAACAAACTAGTGGTTTCCAGAGGGAGAGGGGTGGGTGTGGGGCAGAATAAGTGAAGGGGACTAAGAAATACAAATTTTCAGCTATAAAATAAATAAGCCACAGGGATGCAAGGTACAACAGGGGGTGTACACAACGATAAAAAAATAAAAACCAAGCGGCACTAGTGATGACAGAAACGGAAGTCTAACATGCAAGTCAGGAGCTTAATGGTGCAAATGCTCCAAGACTGGCTGTGCTAATGGTTGCACAAATCTGTGTATATATAAAAGACACTAAACTGTACACTTTGAATAGGTGAATTATACGATGTGTGAATTACACTCAAAGTTGTTTTTTAAAAGGTAAGAGACTAAATAAAATCATTTCATAAAATTCAAAAATGACAAAAAGTAATATTTCTGTATTTCAAACATGCATGTAATTTAAATAGACATTTAATAGTTTCATTTGACTATTCCATCTACATATCCCAAAGTTTATAAAATCGAATTTTGGGGATCTTCACACGGAAGCGTTCTCCTATATTCAAATTGCCTCACACTTGGTGGGTCATATAGAAACTAAGTTACTATGTTTAAAAAAACAGAAAGGCATGTAAAATATTTCAGAAAGGCATGTAAAAATTTTTTAAAGTAGCTAAAATAATAAAAGCATTAGGGTTTAAGTTTTCTTTTCTAAGGAAACCTGCTCACCCTTAAAACAATGCTGAATACAGGTCACTATTTTGTAGATCCCAACACTGTAGTCATTATTTTTCACTATTAAATTTTTATTTTTTTAACTAAGTTAAAACTATATCTACACAATCATCAAGTAACTGAGCAAAAAGCACAGGATAGCTTTAATTAATTTCCTTCAAACCAAAGCAAAGATGAATAAAGCGGTAAGATAATTCATCTGTAAGAGGATTCATGGTAAAAAAGATGATGGAGACAAGGATCTGGGCTTCACAGCAACTCTGTAACAACCTACTGTATGACCTGTGAAGGACAATCCATGCTCCTGATTTACCCAGTCTACCCACCTCATACAACCACTGTGAGGATCATATGACAGGAGATACCAAAAGACTTTGGAAACATTAAAATGTGATAAATAAATGCGTGGATTTTTTTTTGGGGGGGGGGGGGGTTGGGCAAAGGGGAATTCTCCACTGAAGAAAAACAGCTCAAATGTCAATGAGAGCAGATATAATGCAGATAACCAAAAGGTTGGCAAGATGCCATGGTGTCCTCATCACTCGCGCCTATAAATTAAAGGTAACACAGCAGCTTCAGGTGGATTCAATCTGGCCCTCAGGTATAATCTGTTTGGTACTCATTAAAAACAATGCTTTTAAAATTTTGAATTAGTTGCTAATATTTTTCAAAATCATAAAATGTCTCATAAAAATTGAGATTCTGTGTTTTCTCTTCAAAAATTCCAAGATCTAAAAATACCTGTCCTGCATGACAATTTCAGTGTAGCTGATGAGTGCCACTTCCTTTAGATAAGCTAGGAGATTTTCAAGATGAAATAGTTCCTCCCTGGCCCCTTTCACTGATTTGTACTATCTGACAGATGTAGGCATTTGAATATTTGACCACAGCACACTGAAGTTTTCATCAGAAATGAGTCCTGAGTTAGGAAAACCCTGCTTCCTTGATTTTCTGGGAACATCAGGTTTTAGAGTTGAAGTAGAAAAATACATGTATCAATATTTTAGACAGTCTTTTGTTTTAGGTTAGTTGAGAAGAGAGATTCTATACAAATTCCAGACTGCCATCCTCCCTGCCCAAACACAGGCGCGTGCACACACACACACAATAACCATTAAGTGACAGTGATACTGTTCTACAATTAATAAAAACTAAATACTCAAGATTATTTTCAGAATTGTCTACAGCTACATAAATATCAGTGTCATTCCCACTTAATCATTAAAAGTGCAAGGCCCACTAAGCCCCAAAATCATGGATCTCAAAAAACAATCACAAACTCAAAGGAGGCTAAGTGACTTGCCACTTAAACTAATTTTGGAAAGAATGACTACATTGCTTTCCAAACTTCTATGCATTAGATTCACCTGGGATCTTTCAAAAGCATGGATACCTGGCTCTTACCCCCAGACATTCTGATTTAATTAATATGGGATGTGATTTGGACATTGAGGTTTTTTAAAGCTCCCTAGGTGATTCTAATGTACAGCAAGTTCAGGAACTACTGAATTACTATAAAAATTCTCTGGTTCTATAATGTATAAAAAAGACATATAAATTTGTTCCTAGAAGAAAGTACAGGGTTCTCAAAAATTACATAGCAAATGTTCAAAAGCAAAACTCAGGAAAGAGGCTAAGGGAGGTTTACTATATCTGGCAAGCAATACATTTTTAATTTATTTCTGTGATCTAAATGGTTACTATGCAATAAGGTGACCAAAAATTACTTCCATTGACACTAGAACAAAAGGCTTTCAAATTTTTCACTGAATTTTTCCAACCTGGAGAAATACAAACAATAGCATTATAATACAACAGATATTTATTTTGTAAACATTTGTAAATACATCGTAAGCAATATTATACTTATAATATCATGAGGCAAGGGGCATCATCAAAAACTCCTCTACTAAATAAAGATGTAATTTTTCAGAGAATATCATTCAACAAATATTTACCCAGCAATTATTACTAAGTGACAGAGACTGTTTAAGCCCTATTTTACTGTACTGTACAAGATACAGTACTGAACAAAATAAGAAAACAAAACAAAAAATCTACACCCTCACAGAGGTGATACAGATCTAGAGTGGGAGCAGTGAGAGACAAATAAAGAACTAAACTGAAAAGGAGGGCCAGAGATGGCAGATACGAGGAGTAAGCTGGGACTTGTGGCTTTAAATTGAGAAATCTGGAAAGAAAACACTTGAGAAGAGACACGAAAGTGGCTTAGATGACATATGTAATTAATGTACTAAAGGCAATAATATACATTAATAAAGAGGATAATTCTGCCATAATAAAACTGATGAGTCTGAAGAGCACCATACCTCCATGTGGGATCTTTGGGTTCTCAGGGAGTCTTCCTGGATCAGTTATTGAGGCCCTCACTAAAGCAACCAGACAAAACATGGCAATGCCATAGAATACTTGAAAATAAACAAATGAATAAAATTAGCATTTACCCTTCAAAATGTTTTTTGACAAGCATGTTTAAAGGCTAAAAGTATATTTTAATTAACAGCATCAGCCTAAATTCTCAGAGATAAGATGGAAAAACAATTAACTCATTTCATTCATCAAATAATACTGCCAAGAGGACTTTCTAAAATATACTAATTTTAAATAGTTATTTTGCATAACAATTGATAAACGTGTTGTAAATCAGATTCTTTATTAACAGAAATTAATGGTATATTAACAGAAATTAATTTCTTTTAATTACTACATATACTATATTTGATAGAATCAAAGCAGCATTTTTAAACCTATTCTATAACTAAACTTCTTCATTAACTCTAACTGGCTAGCTTCAAAATTACATTGGATTAGTGATGTTCAATTGCTCTTTTCAATAGATCTTGAGATTCTTAATCTGAAAATACAGAATTTAGAAACTTTTGTATTTTACAATGAATAAAATTTTAAATTATATAATTTATACATGTACTTTAATTATCTAAATTTAAATTGTATAACAGAAACATTAAAAATATACACACACCTACATAAATAGAACTATTGTGCCAGTGTAGCTTTAAACAAAATGGTGTTTGTAGATTTTGTAGAGTTAGATATGAAGATATGCCAATTACCTTACCCTGCAAAAAATATAAAGATCATTCTTTTAAAATGAGTAAATAATTTCATATTAATAGCACTGAATAATATTAAAAGGAAGGTTATTATAGTGGTATTACACTCCAAAAATATTGACAATGAGAAAAAATCTTTAATTATACAAGAAAATAAAGATTTAGAAACTTACTTATTATTAATATGCCTGGAATATGTCCTTCTTCATAGTGAGGAAAGAGGACAATCTTAGGAATTAAAAAAAAGTTGTATAACCAGACAAAGACAATCAAACCCATGCAGCACCAACCATGTGGGTCAACAACAAAGTGAATCCGGAGACCCATTCTGCAGCCCTATGACTGCCTACCAATCCACAAGCGAAGATGAACCTAAGGAAAGGGAAAAAGAAAAAAATTACTTATATAGGAAAAATTATCAGACTAAAACAAAACTACCTTATTGGCAACTATAAAATGACACAAATTTTCTTTGTACATATATTTTTGACAATATAAAACCCTTTGGAAAACAAAGGGAAGTTTTAGGCTATTCAAATTTCACCATAAGCTTCCAATAATTTAATTTCAATTTTCATTATGGATTGAGATCACAGAGTAAACTGGTATTACCTTCTGAAGTTAAACACAAGTCTGTCTTTAGCTCAGCAATTCCATGTATAAGTTCAAGGGACATAAGTGCATATATTCACCAAAAGATTTTATTAAAACTACTAAAAAAATCTTGTACATAAGACTAGCTGATGGTCATCCAAGTCAAGAGTACCCATCTCATGGTGGGAAGCATGTTTATTGACTGGAAAGGGACACAGGGGAAACTCTGAGGAGCTAGAAATGTTCTATATGTTGACCTGTTGCTTTATGGTATGCATATATGTAAAAATTCACTGAGCAATACACTTAAGATTTGTTCAATTTAATTCTTAAATCATAATAAAATACTTAAAAATCATTTTGAAAAATTATAATAAAAATGAAAAGTAAATACAAATTGCCAGAAATACTTAAGTTCATGGAATGAAGCCCAACTAATATTATTAATACTACCAATTCAAGAAGACTCCTGCTTAAAATGTGGGTTTTTTTCAGTTCGGTGTTAACTAAATGCTAATACGTCTCACAATGAGATGCTTAAAGTTAAGGTATTTCTACACAGGTATGAAAAAGTGACTTAAAATACGTCCTTTAGTGGATACAACTTATAAACCCTCAATAATAAATTACTATGTAAGATCTGGGTTTCCCATGTGACACAGTGGTAAAGAATCTGCCTGCAATGCAGGAGACGTGGGTTTGATCCCTGAATTAGGAAGATTCCCTAGAGTAAGAAATGGCAACCAACTCCAGTAGTTTTGCCTGGAAATTTTCATGGACAGAGGAGCCTGGCATGCTACAGTCCATAGGGTTGCAAAGAGTAAGACACAACTGAGCAACTGAGTATACATGTAAGGTCTAGGTGGCAACTTTTTTACATAAAATACAATGGAATAATACAGTAATAAACTAGTTCAATATTTCTCAAACCTGTAAGCAAACGGGAATCAGTTGAGGAGCTTTTTAAAAACACTTGAATCATAATACTTTACAGAGTAATACCCAAAAACCAATAAAATGTTCTATTGATAAAATGGTCTCCAGGTGTCTCTGATACAGTTGACTGGTATCCAGGAACCACTAATCCAGGAGCTTCACTATGACTTCAAATGTAGAGCAATGAGTTGAACTCAGTTCAACAAATATTCAATGAGCCTCCACCATACACCAGTCACTTGCTAGACACTGTAAATACAATGATGAATAGGACATGATCTTTGCTTGAAGGAACTGACAGTCTAACGGAGGAAAAAGTCATAAAATGGGTTTAATATGACATAATACATTCCAGGGATGTGGACAATATATTCCTATAGGCACAAATGGCGACTAATTAAATCAGGACAAGACTCCCTGGAGCAGAGTTCAATCTTAAAAGAAGAGTAAAAGTTATCCAACCAAAGAAAAGTGACAACAGTACTGCAAACAGAAGGACGTGCAGGAGGTATTTAAGACTAAAAACTTTCAGGGGACAGCAAGCGGTAAGAAGTAAGGGGCTACATCATAATGGGTGTAAAGATGCCATTCTTAGACTAAGATGCCATTCAAAGACAAATTCTTGGAAAGCTACTCAAGCAGGGGGGCAGGGTAACATAGTGAGGTTTATACTTTAAATAAACTATTAAAGCTCTGATGTGGAGGATGAAATTAAAGACAACGACTCATTTGGGTTAAGAGAACACAAAAGTCAAAATTAGTTTTGGAGAAATTAGTTGTAGAATCAAACCGGTAAGCTTTTGGAGGGTATCTCCCAGATTTCTAACATATATCAGACTACTTCATTCTAGGAATAATTTATCATCAGTTGAAGAGCCTCACAGAACTACCCTTTAGAGGCCTTGCCAATGTTCTTTAAAGTTACAAAGCTACCAGGACAAAGAAAAAAAAAAAGATTAAGGATTACTTAATTCTAAAAGAACACTCTTATCCTATTATCCCTAGAACCTTGAAACACTGGAAATGCAGGAAAAAAAAAGACCAAGAACTCAAATGCAACACCACCCAACTCTTTAAATCAGATTTGGTCTCTTAGTATTTATGCATGAATTTTAAAATTGAAATAATGCCTAGACCTTTAAAAAAGTAAAGGTTGAACTTCATTACCTTTTAACTAAAAAATTAAAAGATCTATCAGTATCATCAATGTAAGGAAAGCCACAGAGGATAAAGCACGCTATTTAATTTTCTAGGTATCATTATTTTAAAAAGTCAATGAACTCAAATGCAAATGATAAGCTATCAACATACCTAAAAAAGAGAAACATTAAAAAGAACGTGTATTTTTACAATCTTGCCAACTATCAAGCCTAAAGGAAATGACAGAAGTCTCTGTCTCTCAACATTATCAGTATCATTAACTTCAGGCATCTTCTTTCTTTTAATGTTCCAGTTCCATTCAGAACTAAAACACAGACAATGAATTTCAATAATTATATAGAACAGAGTAATGTCATTACTTATTTCTAAATATATTAGTATCAGAAACAGAGATGCATAAAACCCAGCAAAACAAGTAGCAAAATTATCAAACACTTTTAAACTCTATTTTCACTCTCCTCTCCCAGAGAATAACAAATTTTTCTTATCACTATAACACATTCCTCACAACAGAAACTATTAATGAAAAGCACAGTTTAAAACGTGTCTGTTTTTCCTGGATATAAACATACACAGACCACAAGCTCTAAAAGAACAAGAATCCCCAAGGATAAGTGAACTAAGGGTAGAAATACATAAGAATGAACAAGTAAGATGTTGAATATTTTTTTAAAAAATACCTGATCAGTGAAAATTAGTGCCACTTAATCCTTACAACTGGACAGTAGAGACAAAAACAGTAGCCTTCCAAGAGCTCCAAATCAGATTACAGCCAGAAACATGTAACCGGTAGGGCCGCAGGATCGCGCCTCTCAGTTAATACCTACCAGGTGTGGCTCACGGCTGAACAGAAACTATTACACATCCTGAGCAACAACCAAATTGAACACTATGTTGCTACATGGTTTTAAGGGTGGCATCTGTAAATACTTTCATCAGCTAGAGAATTCAATGCATTAATTTGTATATTAGGTGATGAGCTCATAACTCTTTGATGTAACTAGTGGACACACCAGTACTTCAACATTTTTGAAGATTGCTATCTGGTAACTATACTTGGGAGCTTCATTAATAATATAATTCATTAATAATTACTTCATTAATAATATAAATTACTACAGCACAACTTTTTTTTCCAAATAAATTATAATTCAACTCTAATAAACTAGACCATGTAAATATTTACAATGTTCAACCTACTCTGGTAGGAAACCACCTTTCCTTTTCTGCCTTTTTCAGGCAACTAAATTTTACCATGTATTTTCTCCAGGAAGAATATTGAAGTCACTATGAAAAGTGACAGAAAACTATGACAGAAAATTGTAACACCAGAATGCAGATTTTGGAAAATGATAAAAGTGAGCCAAAATAATTTACAAGAAATTGACCCAAATGAATATCTCTAAATTCACAGTTTTATATGACTCACCATGTCAGCCAGTGGTATTATTATTGTTCCATGAATAAGAATATATATACCTCTCTCATTCCTTCTGTCCAAAATGTCCCTGCCATTTTGTCTGCTCTATTCAAATTCAACTCATACTTCAAGGTCAATTTGAATCTCACTCTCCATATGAAATTTTTTTACTGGCACCTAAGTTCATAAGACCCCATAAGCCATGTTTGATCACATGAAGATTAAAATTTCTGAAGCTCAAAACACAGCAGAAACAAAATTAAAAGACAAAGCATCCTTGGAAAAAAGAATATACCATATTATTAGTAAGAGTCATAAAAGTAAATACATGGACAGGCAATTCACAAAGGACAAAAAAAATCCAATGGTTAATCACTGCTGACTAGAAAAATGTGAAATCACTAGTTGTGTTTTTCATCCTTTGTATTGACAAAATTTTAGAAAGAGAGATGACACCCACTGTTGAAAGGGCACAGAGAAAACGACACTTTCAATTCATTGCTGATAAGCATGTAAACTGATATAATCATCTTTGGACGGCAATTTGGCAGTTATCTATTAAAATGTCAAACTCTCTGACCCAGCAGTTTTATTTCTAGTCATATCTATAAAATCATTCACTAGAGTGTACAGGTATACATATACATATAAATATACATATAAGGATGTTCTATATAGCACTTTTTATAATCACAAAAATATGGCACAATCTATATACACAGATAGGGGCTTCCCAAGTGACCTCAGTGATAAAGAATCCGCCTGCCAAGCATAAGTGAGGGAGGGGTTCAATCCCTGAGTTGGGAAGGTCCCCTGGAGGAGAAAATGGCAACCTTCTCCAGTATTCTTGCCTGGGCATCTGGTGGACTATAGTCCATGGGGTCGCAAAACACTGGACACAACTTAGCAACGAAACAACAACAAATGCCCATACAGAGAGAGGGAAATGGTCGTATACTGTAAATCACAGTACTTCCACAGCATAGACTATTTCCAAGCTATTGCAATTTTTAAAGAAAAGCAAGTTGATCAAGATTTGCATATGGCTACCCACACAAGTGTTGAGTGAAAAGAAGAGAGTTATATGGCAAAATCTATTGGGGGTGGATATCTTCCTAAAAGGAGGGCAGGATAGAGGTAAACTGGGAAAAGATATAAGGGAACTTTCTGGGGTGCTGATAAAGATCTCTGTCTTGACACAAATTTGAGATATATAGGTTATAAATTTGTTGAAACCCAGCAAATGTGCACCTAATATGGGTGCGTTTCATGGTATATCAATTCACCTTTAAAAAAAAAATTCTTTAAACCAATGCTGAACTCTACTTAATGATATGTACACTGAAGTATTGGGGAGAGGGGGAAGGAAGTGCAGAGATGACCACAGTTTACTTTCAAATGGATCCCAAAAAACACGGATTAATGGATGGACTCAGAGATGGATGAGCATGTGATGTAGTTCAGTAAAACATTAGTTGTAGAATTATGGTGATGGGTATGAAGGTATTATAGTATGAAATTCTTTCTGTTCTTCTGCTTAGAATCTTTCATAATTAAATGCTGGAGGGGAAAGTTACAGAAAAGTTTATGCAACGTGATTCTTTTTTTGTTAGAAAAAAAAATAATGTGTAAGTTATTTCTGTACATGTGGAAGAAAATACACCTACCAAACTGTTAACAGTGGTTATCACTGGGCTGAGGAAGGAAAGGATAGAGAGAAGGAATGCCATCACATTTTGTACATATATTTATGTATAAGTCGAACTCCGGGAGTTGGTGACGGACAGGGAGGCCTGGCGTGCTGCAATTCATGCGGTTGCAAAGAGTCGGATACGACTGAGCGACTGAACTGAACTGAACTGAAGCTTATTATGATATAAGTGTGCTTTTGCTCAGTCGCTTCAGTTGTGTTCAACTCTTTACAACCCTATGGACTATCGCTTGCCAGGCTCCTCTGTCCATGGGACACTTCAGGCAAGAATACTGGAGTGGGTTGCCACGCCCACCAAAAATTTTCATTTTAGCCTCTCTTTATCACTATGCATTATCTTTATATGGAATGTTTTTCAAATTAGTATCTTTAAAAATGCAGCACAGAAGCATTAGCAATAAAGCCATATAAGACATACAATTCAGGAAGATGTTTCAGTATTATTTACAGATTTTTTTTTCTCTCAGTGGAAAAAGCCTTGTTTAAGAAAATGTGTAGTAAAATTTTAATATGAAAAACTTTACATAAACATAAAGTAACTTTAATTTTTTGGAAATGAAAAATTGTTAAAACTCATCTAAACATAACACTTTAAGAATACTATGCCACAGAACTAAGAAACATATTCCCATTAAAATTAAATGCACTTACCACTTGCAAATTCACTGAGATGTGTTGTAATTTTTCTGGTACTTGGCTTTAGCAGTTTTATCTTGATTATTCTTTTTTTTTTAATTGCATCCCAACAAATGGATCTCTCCTCAACAGCAGTTCTCCATGAGACTCTATTAATGGTTTAATAAAAATGATCTCACAACAATGATACAAACTGTAAACAACTCAATATTCCAACTGAACAACCACCAATTACAAAAGTTTCAATTTAGAAATAAACTCCACTTAATTCTGTCTTCAAAGCTAATCCCGCCAGCCCCCAAAAATCTTTATCTGACTGCCATTATACATGAAAGTTTTCTCTTTTGAAACTACCCAGTTCCCATAAAATCAAAGTAAGTGTTGTGTGTCCAGTATTTAGCTTCATCAAACTTCCTGACCACAAATCACAAAATAACAGTAGATTCTGAGGTCACTGATCTGACAAAATGCAATGTAATATCTATCAAGATGTTAGGCTAGGACTATCTAATCACAATTGATAAACGTAAAATAAAGAGTTTAAAAACAGAAGCACATATTCACTTAAATGTTTTAAGGAACAAAGTTATCCTCCTATAATGAAATCAGTAAGAGAATCAATCATTAAAGTTAATTTCTGCAGTTCAGGCTTAAACAGTAAGAGTTTAAGAGTTACTGTAAAGAGTTCTAGAAAACATACTGATTCAGAATTTCACTAATTCAATCACTTCTTATTGTTTATATACCAAGCCTTGGCACTGCGTATAGACTTAAAAAAGAAAAGAGACCAGCCCTATTCTCAACAGAGACAAACTAGTACACAGACGTGATCAACACCAACCAAGACAAAGTAAGATAGAGGGCAATGGGGCAAGAATGTATCTCATAGAGGAAGGGTACTGGTTCATGGGACTTTTTTCAGGCATGTGAATATGTATGTGTCCACCAGGCTACAGTGAAAATTTTATTTCTTTTGGTGTTGCCACCAAGAAAAGATTTCTGGAGCAAGTGAAACCTGTGAAATGAAAAACGGAGGCTCTTTTGAATAAGAAAGCAAAGTAAGCAAAGGTATAAGGGCAGGCAAAGAAAATCTAAGTACACTGAAATGACTAGAGTCATTTCATAGAATCGGATAAAACATGTTAAATCTTTCGAGAACAATCATCTTTAAGAAATACAGTTCAGAACATCTAGTAGTAAATATACAGAAATACATAAGATATTTGATTATATATTTTATATGTATAAAATATGTAACTGAAAAAGTTTAATGAAGTGATATTTATCCAGACTATATGTGATATATACTGCACTATTTTATTGTATTTCACTTTAATGAAAATATATAATGTTGGTCACAGCCTACTAGACTGATTTCATGACCTACAAGTAGACAGAGTAAAAAACACTGTTAAACCATGCCAATGAGTTTGTACTTCACCCTGAAGACAGTAGTTTAGAAAACACTAAAGGATTATAGGCAAAAATATGACATGATGAAATGTGCATTTTAGAAAGAAGAGCAACACTCTGAAGAACAAACTTGGGTGGATGGATAAAGCTCCAAGACTGACTATATGAAATAAGCTAGGTTTACTGGTTATTCAGTTGAGAGATGAGGGCATATGGTAAGTACCCCAAAAGCAGTAGTTTCTAAAGGAAGTAGGAAGGAGTAGGGGTGAGAATGGAAAACTTAAGACAGGAGGTATGCTGGAAAAGGGAAGAATAAGAACTTAAGAGGAAAACTAACAGGACACGGTGATCAATCACACATAGGGCAGATTCTAGGACGACTCCCAAAGTTTTGGCTTAGGGTCTAGGTGAATGGTGGTACCATTCCCCAAGAAAGGGAATAAAAGGCAAGTTGTGAGTTTGCTATGCATGCTGCTTACCATAGCAATAGGAACCTATTACATACAGAGGATGTGGAAGAAAATATCAAAATTAGTATCACTGCATTTTCATTCCCTTTATAGACTTTAACGGCATTTTTCTCCCAGGATCACTCTTTCTATGGATCATGATTGTTCGATTGTGAAATGTTACTTGTTTCTACTCTAGCTTGCTAGAGTGGTCTCCATGGCTGCATATTTGCTTCTCAGAGACAAAATACAGAATGACTTAGCAAAGCAGCTGTTACTCTAATAGCAATGAATGAACTCATCTTCTAGAAAAGACCTCAAACAGAATTACGTGTGGTACAAGGAAGTGCTCTGAAACATGGCCAAAGTCAGTAATTCTGCTAGGGCTACGACCCCAGGGTGGCTTCTTAACGTTACAGCAAAACAGTAGTTTCTGTCAGTAACATTAGGTAACAGCACAAGTCAACCATCCATGAGTCAAACCCTAGGCATTCACCAGCTTAAAATCAAGGGGAAAAAAATCCTACTTTGCATTTACAGTTATTAGAACTACATCACAGCCATAGCACTGAAAATGAGATAATCATTTTATCTATTCAGCATAGCCATTACTGTAGAATCAAATCTCACCCATGTGACATAAAAGCAATCCTAATCTTAAGAATCCAAGAAATTTTGTGACAGCAAAGAATATCTCAAAGTTCTATAACTACAAAATGTTAATTATTTTTAACATCGCTATGTGTGAAAGACTGCAATTGATGATTTACAGGGCAAACCAAAAAAAAAAAAAAAATCCTCCCCCAAAGTGTCAAAATAAAATGGTTAACATATTATACAAATATATAAAATTTAAACCTTTTAATTGCAGCTTTAAATGAAATTTAAAAACATAAATATATAACTATATATATTTATACAGCTATTTAACTTCCAATTTTATCAACTCCGAGAAACTAGTCAAGTAATTCTACCTAAAATATCAGGATATAGATGTCATTAATAATTAGCCAAATAGGTCATGCAATTTTTTAAATATCACAGAGGTATTCAGTTTATTTTAACAGAGTAGGAAATTAATCTTAAATGTTTAAGAGAGTCACATTCAAATTATGACAGAGCCTTTTATTAGCTCTTCAAGCTTCAGTTTCTTTTCAAGCTTCGGTTTAACCATCTCTAATATGGTGATTAAAATATCAACACACAAGGTGACTGTCATACCTAAAGGAGAAATTGCCTGGCAAATAAGAAACACCTCCAACAATGGTAATTTTAAATGGGAGTTTGTAAGGGGAAGGAAGGACTTAAAGATGAATTTTACATCTAGTCTTAAAAACTCCAAGATGAAACAATGTTTCTGGGTTGCCATCATTAAAGCAGTGATTTGAGGTGGTGCTAGAGGCAGGTAAGAGATGCAAGTTCAATCCCTGGGTAGGGAGGATCCCCTGGAGGAGGGCATGGCAACCCACTCCAGTACTCTTGCCTGGAGAATCCCATGGACAGAGGAGTCTGGCAGACTACAGTCCATCGGGTTGCAAAGAGTCGGACACGAATGCAGTGACTTAGAGGTACACACAATTTAACTATACCCAGCTATCTACTTTTTCTAACACCAGAGTCTGAGAACTACTTCTCAAGGGATGTAAAACCTCAGACAGTATTCAGCCTTCTTCCTCGCATCATACTATAAACAGGTAGGGAGCTTGTATTTCCACCAGGCAGGCATGCATGAGGTCTCTTCAAGCAAAAAACCAAAACCAGAGATTTGATCTAAAAATAGAGTGACTGAGCTAACTCTTTTTCAGGTAAAAGTAGAAGGCCTGGTGAGTTAAGGAATGAAGCATGGGAGAAAATCAGGACCTGATTTCAAAAGCTAAGGAAAAATACAGAATTATAGTTGGAAATTCTGGCCCATCTGCTAAGGTCTCCAGCAAGACCCTGTGAAAATGTGGGTGAACAAAGTGTCAAACCTGTACCACTGATGGTTTCAAGAATCCACTTCCTAGAACAAGTCTTTAATTCACTATATTCTGGGCAGAACTGAACATAAGCTGAGGCTCTTCTGTTCATAGGTGAAAAAAAAAAAGTAAATTAATACCATTATTAAAAGTACTGCAATACAGTGACTTCTTCTAACAAAAAACAAACCTAACAAAAAAACAAAAATAACTCAAAAGGTGTGTGATGATATGAATTAAAGACTACCTAATACTGTTTCAGTCAGTACAAACGGCCTATGTGGGACTCTTCATTTAGGAAGAGGGACAGGGCAGCCAGGAAAGAAATGGTATTAAATGCAAGGTAGGGACAGAAGCTCCCTACCTTTGAACACAGGTAACTTCTGCTCAAAAAACAGCATAAGGAAAAAGCCTTCAGCTACAAGAAAAGCCAGAAATAAGGCTCTGGCATTTCCTGAATGTGAATTAGGCATGTTCTTCCATGAGGAAAGGCAAGTCAGCTACTTACCCCTATCTAGTACCTGCTGCACCAAGGGCAGATTGGGGGAAAAAAAATACCAAAAGGCTAAATTAGATTTCCTTCACACCAGGCTTTACCAAAGCAGACATGATTTAACAACAATAATACTGAAAGAAAAAAAATCTCTCCTTGCTTGCTGAAGCTGAAAATCCTACAACAGTAAAAAAAAAAAAAAAAAAAAAAAGTTATTTATTCCATAATTACTGATAAAAGGCTTAAAATCAGAAGTCAGGTTGAGACCACAGTGGAGCATGTTAAGTTAAAATTAAAATTAAATGAATCAGTGAGTAGAAAAATACTAATTTTTACCTAACCTGCCCTTTTGTGGAAGTGGTAGCAACAGAGAGCAGAAACTTATTCAGTTCTTAAATGGACAAAGTTAACCCACTTGAGAGAAAAGGCACCAGGAAACAGGGGTCTAAAAGGCAGAAGACAAACTTTGCAAATATCACATTTTTTCACCAGAGTATATCAAAAGAAGGAAATAAGTTAATAAACTACCATCACATTACTTTGGGACAGGTAGCTACCAATGCAAGTAATGCTATTTTGTATCTATTAAGATATGCTTTTCAAACTAGGCTAACTCAATTTCAGTTCAGTTCAGTTGCTCAGTCACATCCAACTCTTTGTGACCCCATGGACTGTAGCACACCAGGCCTCCCTGTCCATCACCGACTGCCAGAGTTTACTCAAACTCATGTCCATTGAGTCAGTGATGCCATCCAACCATCTCATCTTCTGTCGTCCCCTTTCCTCCTGCCCTCAGTCTTGCCCAGCGTCAGGGTCTTTTCAAATGAGTCAGCTCTTCATATCAGGTGGCCAAAGTATTGGAGTTTCAGCTTCAATATCAATCCTTTCAGTGAACACTCAGGACTGATCTCCTTTACGACTGACTGGTTGGATCTCCTTGCAGTCCAAGGGACTCTCAAGAGTCTTCTCCAACACCAATTCAAAAGCATCAATTCTTCAGCATTCAGCTTTCTTTATAGTCCAACTCTCACATTCATGCATGACTACCGGAAAAACCACAGCCTTGACTAGACGGACCTTAGTTGGCAAAGTAACGTCTCTGCTTTTTAATATGATGTCTAGGTTGGTCATAACTTTTCTCCCAAGGAGTAAGCGTCTTTTAATTTCATGGCTGCAGTCACCATCTGCAGTGATTTTTGGAGCCACAAAAAATAAAGTCTGCAACTGTTTCCACCGTTCTCCATCTATTTGCCATGAAGTGATGGGACCAGATGCCATGATCTTAGTTTTCTGAATGTTGAGCTTTAAGCCAACTTTTTCACTCTCCTCTTTCTCTTTCATCATGAGGCTTTTTAGTTCTTCTTCACTTTCTGGTTCCAAATAGGAAAAGGAGTACATCAAGGCTGTATATTGTCACCCTGCTTATTTAACTTCTATGCAGAGTACATCATGAGAAACGCTGGGCTGGAAGAAGCACAAGCTGGAATCAAGATTAACAGAAGAAATATCAATAACCTCAGATATGCAGATGACACCACCCTTATGGCAGAAAGTGAAGAAGAACTAAAGAGCCTCTTGATGAAAGTGAAAGAGGAAAGTGAAAAAGATGGCTTAAAGCTCAACACTCAGAAAACTCAACTTACCAGGTTCTTAACAAAAAAAAAAAAAAAAAATCAATATTCTAATAATAAAACAGACGTGTTTTTACATTTCTTCTTGTCATTCACCTATATTTTTTTAACATTTTCAACTTTAATAAAATGTATTAATGCACTGATTTTTCTCAATGCTAAAGTGCCATTTATTTTTAGTGTGTTTGAGAAACTGAAACTGAGTCCTAATGTTTCACTACAGTAAGATAAAATGCCTTCATTCCTTAATACAAAAGTAAAACTGAGCTTAGGGGACAACTGCCTGGTAATACAAATAGCTTTTCCTTTGCCTTCCCTGTTATGTCCGGTAGAACTGATAACATCACTATGTAGTCTTCTACACTGAGAAAGATTTTATTGACTCACATTCAATTACAATTCCTGAAAAAAAAGCTCCATGGAGACATTACTAGACTTCTCAATTCATTTCTTCACTAATACATGACATTATTTTACCCATGTGCTTTTCCACGGGCTCTGAATCCATCTCTATGAATTAGAGAAATCAGGCAGTGAGTACATAAGAAGTAAAAAATTTTATGACTCACTGATTACTTCTTAAGAACCTACCTGTTAAGCTGATGGTTCCATGTTTGCATTTTAAAATGCTTAAATTTCTTTCATTAAGCAAAACACCCCAGAGGTAGGCAATGTGACACAGTTATCATTTCATTTAAACTACGCGCTAGTTCATTTATTCCAACTATGGCTTCAAAAGTATGTTAAATTAAACACAAATCACAACAGTTTGAAAGGACTTAATATAACCCTATTGTTTGATCTCCAAATGAGGAATTCTGGAATAGTACTACACCAAATATTATGCTAAAAGTATGGAATTATAGATTTTTGGTTCTATTTTGATATACTTTTACTAATACTCCTTAGGGTATCTTTAACATGTTAAACGGTCTTAAATTATGTACAAACTTAGCGTATTTCAAATAACCATGGGACAGCTAAAATAAGGCTTAAAGACTTTGGCCTGACTTCCTGGTTGCTCAGAAGTTAAGGAGTCTGCCTGTAATGCAGGAGACCAGGGTTCAATCCCTGGGTCGGGAAGATCCTCTGGAGAAGGAAATGGCAACCCACCCCAGTATTCTTGCCTGGAAAATCCAATGGATGGAGGAGCCTGGCAGGTCCATGGGGGTTACAAAGAATCGGACACGACTGAGTGACTTCACTTCACTTCACCTGGTTGTATAGATGAAAAATGTCATTGGTCACTGACCTACCCATGAAATCACAGCTAGATAGTGACTGAGTTTTTCTTTCCACAACACCAAATTATTTGGTTCTTTCTTTCCAACTGATTTCTCATCTTACCTCTTCAAAAATAGTTTTTGCCATGACAACACAGCACACCTAAGGCAAAATAAAGCAACTCTCTGGATTTTATTCTTAAAAAAAAATGAGGAGTTGGAAGGATTTAACAAGACATTCCACCAAAAGCCTTTAGTCAAGGAATGGCATGTACTGAACAGTCATCAAATGAAAATTATCATTATTACTTTTTACTTCAAGGAAGGTAGTGAACATTTAAAGTACGCATATTGGCATAACAGATCCTGGATCCATTTGACAAATATTTTTAACCTGCGTGCTTAATTATACTTACTGGTCTTTATTTTATACTGTAACTTTACACTATGATTTACGACCCGCCCACAACGACCTTGACTTTTTTTCCTCTTGTACTTTTATAGGTGGCTATACTGAAATATTTTCAATTAATAACCGGTCAGGTTCCCTTCGCCCTAGAGGTACAGACATCCTCCACTGACTCACAAAGGATCTTAATACATGACCCAAATACAGCTTGAAAAAGACCACAGCATTAAATGGTTAAAATTCAGTGGCCTATTATAGTGAATGGTAACAAGTGCAAACTGCTGCCATCCATAAGCCATTTTCTCAAAACCACTCTTGGATCTAGGTGAGGGAGGCAGAAGGTCAGCAAAGGAGCAAGTTGTCCTCCCGCAAATCCTCTGAAGCCTCAACCCAGCGATCTGGGAATGAACGAAAAGCTGTGATGGCAAGAACAAATCCCAGATCTCTAGCAGGTCTCCGGGCGTGGGTACAGAGACGGGAAACTAGAGTTCATACGTGAGAAGCTCAGGGCACAGATTTTTTACACCACACAAACAAAAAAACTACCCCAAACCATCTAGACTGGAACAGGAAACCACCAAACTACCAGTAATGGGAGGGGCAGCTGGCGGGTGGCTGCAGCTCCCTGGCTGAAGATGCTGGGAGAAAGGCCAGACCCCAGGGGGCCAGGGCACGGAGAAGACCCGGGGTGAAGGCAGGTGCGGGCAGGGGACAGCGTGCGGGGCAGGGCGCGGGGCTGGGGCGGGCGCCGGGCTTCCGTGGCGTTCCCGCGCCTGCACACACTCACCGGCGCCGGGGGCTCGCTCTCCCCGCTACTGCTCTCGCGGCTGCAGGCGGCTCTTCCCCCTTCACCTCCGCCTCCTCCTCCTCTAGTCCCGCCGCCGCCGCCCAGCCGGGCCTGAGCTCCCCTTCCGCTTCCGGAGCCAGAGCGCCGGGCTGGCGGGGTAGGTGCACCCGCCCGCGCGGTGGAGTGACCGGTTGCGGTTGCCGCCGCGGTCCCCACAGCGCGCCCGGGAGCCGCGATGGGAGCCGCCGAGGGCCCAAAGACCAGAAATCGCGCTTGGGGCGGGCGGAGACTCGCCGCGGCCACGTGCCTTCCGGACCGCTACCCGAACACTAGACTTGACGCACCTCGGCGCCGCCGCGTTCCCTGGCTGCCACCTTCCCAGCTTTGCCCAGGCCCTCCTCCTTCCACACCATTGTCCCACTCTCCTGAGTGACTGGAGAAGGGCCTTTCTTTAAGGATCGCCTTTATCCTCTTTCCTTCGAAAGGGCTGTCCCGCGGGCCTCTCTACCCGTAACTCAAACTGGATGGTCCCTGGTACTTTGCCTCAAATTACAGTCCCCAGCATCAGTATCCTCTGGAAACTTGTTAGAAACGCGCCATTTCAGGCGTGCTGAATCAGTATCTGCATTTTAAGAAGGGTTACAAGGGATGCCTACACGTGCACCTTGAAGATTGAAAAGCACTGAACTCTAGTGAAGGGTCTTGCCCACTTCAGACCCTCTGTGTAACAAGAGCCAAAGTTGCCCAAGACAACCAAGATTTTTCCTTTTCCTGTCGGCAACCAAAATTCGTAGTGAAACAAGCTTAACTTTGTGTTTTTCATCCAAAAATTACTGGCTTTCCCATTCCTGCAACCTATGAAAGACACATTGACTTAACACTGCAAATAATCCACCTCTCAATTTCAATTCGTATCTTCGCCCAACACCAAAGATAAATTAAAACCTTTACTCTCCCCCTCACCTCTGCTGAACAGGTCTTTGGGAAGGTTAAAAAGTTTGCAGTATGCTGGACCCTTGTGCCTGTCTGCCACAGGAGGAATAATGTGTGGATTGTGTGTGTGTGTTGAGGGGGGGGAGGCGTGCGGGGCGGGGGCTGGATTCTACTCGCTGAACTCTAAAATCTGAACTCTACAGAAAGGCATTGAATGCTCTTCACAAACTGGTCCCTACCTATCCCTCCAGTCTTATCTCTACCTACCTTGCTTCTGAATCTACCCTTCCTAAAAGGTCCTGCATCTTCCTCTCATGATCTTAATTCTATCCAGACCTGAGACTCAGCTCAAATCCTGCCAGCCCAGAGTTCCTCTCTCTGAATATCACACACTGTAGTTTATTTGGACCCTTATGTTACCTTGTATTGCTAGGTATTTTCAAATGTGTTATGTCCTGGTGTCTGAATTAGTTACAAATATAAGACCTTGCAATCTTAAAGTCTTACATTGGTGGTTATCAAAGTGTGGCTCCCACACCAGCAGCATCAGAATCACCTAGGAACTTATGAGAAATTCATGTTCTCCAGCTGTACCCAGACCTACTGACATAGAAACTTTGGGGGAGAAGCCCAACAATCGATGTTTTAACAGACCTGGAAAAGACTAGAGATCTCTTCAAAAAATTAGAGATACCAAGGGAACATTTCATGCAAAGATGGGCTCGATAAAGGACAGAAAGGGTATGGATCTAACAGAGGCAGAAGATATTAAGAACAGGTGGCAAGAATACACAGAAGAACAGTACAAAAAAGATCTTCAGGACCAAGATAATCACGATGGTGTGATCACTGACCTAGAGCCAGACATCCTGGAATGTGAAGTCAAGTGGGCTTTAGAAAGCATCACTACGAACAAAGCTAGTGGAGGTGATGGAATTCCAGTTCAGCTATTTCAAATCCTGAAAGATGATGCTGCAAAAGTGCTGCACTCAATATGCCAGCAAATTTGGAAAACTCAGCAGTGGCCACAGGATTGAGAAAAGTCAGTTTTTATTCCTATCCCAGAGAAAGGCAATGCCAAAGAATGCTCATACTACCGCACAATTGCACTCATCTCACACGCTAGTAAAGTAATGCTCAAAATTCTCCAAGCCAGGCTTCAGCAATAGGTGAACCATGAACTTCCAGATGTTCAAGCTGGTTTTAGAAAAGTCAGAAGAACCAGAGATCAAGTTGCCAACATCTGCTGGATCATAGAAAAAGCAAGAGAGTTCCAGAAAAACATCTATTTTTGCTTTATTGACTATGCCAAAGCCATCGACTGTGTGGATCACAATAAACTGTGGAAAATTCTGAAAGAGATGGGAATACCAGACCACCTGACCTGCCTCTTGAGAAACCTATATGCAGGTCAGGAAGCAACAGTTAGAACTGGACATGGAACAACAGACTGGTTCCAAATGGGAAAAGGAGTATGCCAAGGTTGTATATTGTCACCCTGCTTATTTAACTTCTATGCAGAGTACATCATGAGAAATGCTGGGCTGGAAGAAGCACAAGCTGGAATCAAGATTGCCGGGAGAAATATCAATAACCTCAGATATGCAGATGACACTACCCTTATGGCAGAAAGTGAAGAGGAACTCAAAAGCCTCTTGATGAAAGTGAAAGTGGAGAGTGAAAAAGTTGGCTTAAAGCTCAACATTCAGAAAACGAAGATCATGACATCTGGTCCCATCACTTCATGGGAAATAGATGGGGAAACAGTGGAAACAGTGTCAGACTTTATTTTTGGGGGCTCCAAAATCACTGCAGATGGTGACTGCAACCATGAAATTAAAAGACGCTTATTCCTTGGAAGGAAAGTTATGACCAACCTAGATAGCATATTCAAAAGCAGAGACATTACTTTGCCCACAAAGGTCCGTCTAGTCAAGGCTATGGTTTTTCCAGTGGTCATGTACGGATTTGAGAGTTGGACTGTGAAGAAGGCTGAGCGCTGAAGAACTGATGCTTTTGAAGTGTGGTGTTGGAGAAGACTCTTGAGAGTCCCTTGGACTGCAAGGAGATCCAACCAGTCCATTCTGAAGGAGATCAGCCCTGGGATTTCTTTGGAAGGAATGATGCTAAAGCTGAAACTCCAGTACTTTGGCCACCTCATGGGAAAAGTTGACTCATTGGAAAAGACTCTGATGCTGGGAGGGATTGGGGGCAGGAGGAGAAGGGGACGACAGAGGATGAGATGGCTGGATGGCATCACTAACTCGAAGGACGTGAGTCTGAGTGAACTCCGGGAGCTGGTGATGGACAGAGAGGCCTGGCGTGCTGCGATTCATGGGGTCACAAAGAGTCGGACACGACTGAGCGACTGAACTGAACTGAACACCTGCTTTTGGAAGAATTATCATTGTTTATCATAATGCTTTTGATGTAGTAGGATTTTTATAACTGGATTTGTTTGAAAAGAAAGAAGTCATAGTGATAGTCACTTTGAGGAAGAGGAAATATGTGAAGTTTTACCACCCTTAAACCCTGGTACTGAAGTGCATATTATTTGGCTGCCTCTTAGTATACCCTTGTGAAAGAGAATAATTTGTGGCAAATAATCTCAACAGGTGCCAAAATGTTGAGACTTAGTTAATGAGCGTGTGAATGCCCATGACTATGGAAGTGTACATGCTATTCATGCATCTTTAAAATATTATTAGGCAAATCAGTTCCACAGAGAATTTTCTAAGGAAGGCAAGGAAGGAGATAAGTGGCAGGAAAAACATTCTCAAAATCATGAGCCTTTTTTTTTGGGGGGGGGGGGGCATGTGCAGTTAAGAAGTATCATCAAGGACCTATCCCTTACACTGAAGGTCAAGTCATAATTTTATCATTCATGCTAAACATTGACTATATTGTGCTGCAACATATACACTTAGAAGCCATGTATAGAGACAGAATAGGAAGATATGGCACCCTGTAATCTTTTTGAGGAGCTTTTCTACTTACTCTTAGAGAAGACATATGCCATGCACTATTTATTTTCCCCCTCCGGAATTCTAGTTTTCATGGTGCCTGTGACTGACTGAACTGTGATTATTAATCAAACTAATATTTATCTGGGAATAGAACAAAGTAGAAAGGACAAGTAGCACTGCCGCCACTGCCAATTTGGCTTCTCAACAAAGGCACAGTCGGGGCATTTATGTGGATAAACTCAGCCAACGACTGTGCTTCTGTGCCTTGACTGGGGAGGACAGAATTTTACTGCAATTTCCCTAAGTCAGAACAAGTGCAGTCCAGAGTTTAATCAGTACTGGCTAATAGCCCTTGGCAGCTTGGGATGGATAGCCTTCTCCACCTGCCCAGCTGGGTACCATGCCCTAAGCACCCACATTTGATGCACATTCATGATTTCTTGGTTGCTTATAGTCATCTCCCCCATCTGTTTGAGTGGCAGAGTGCCCATTCCACAACAGTCTAATATTTGAATAGTTGTTCTTAACCTCTTTGGGGTTATGCATCTCTTTGAGCATCTGCAGAAAGTCATAGACTCTCTTCCTAACAAAATACACAAGTATATAAACATGTACATACATGTTTTATACCTTTAGATTTATACCTAGAGTTTCACAAAATGCTCTACTTTCCCATGTTCCCAGAGAACCACAATGAATTAATAAGTTTCACATTAAGAACTTTCCCTAGGAAATAGAGAGTAGGTAAAATAACTCTTTTCCCCCAAAAAATATTAATGATAACTCTAAAAAATACTGCATTCTTAGGAGAAATGCGATGCCAACCAGAGGTATGGACAAGTTACTATGGGAAGTGCTAAAGAAGCAGCTAACAGTGTCAACAAGATGATTGGGGGTGGGTTCACAGAGAAAGTTCTTGCATCAGATAAGTGAGAGTAAGATTTTGATTAGACAGAGGATCCCTCCAGGATGTGGGAAAGTGTAAGCAAAGGCATGGAGGTGTGGAATTGCAAGGTTCCCTCTGGTGTGGCTCAAAGGTAAAACACAGAGAAAGACAGAGAAGAGAGTGGAAAGGTAGAAAAAAGCCCAATTATGGTGAGCTTCAAAGACAATGAGATTTCCAGTGAGGAGGCATTAAGCTTTCAGAGTAGAGTAATAGACCTGCCATCAAGGGTCCGTATAATCAAAGCTATGATTTTTCCATGATTTTCTACTGGAAAATCATGTATGAATGTGAGAGTTGGACCATAAAGAAGGCTGGGCACCAAAGAATTGATGTTTTTGAACTGTGGTGTTGGAGAACACTCTTGAGAGTCCCTTGGACTTCCAAGAGATCAAACTAGTCAATCCTAAAGGAAATCAACCCTGAATATTCATTGGAAGGACTGATGCTGAAGCTGAAGCTCTAACCCTTTAGCCACCTGATGCAAAGAGCCGACTCATTGGAAAAGACCCTGATGCCGGGGAAGGTAGAAGGCAGGAAGAGAAAGGAACGACAGAGGGCAAGATGGTTGGATGGCATCACCAACTCAATGGACATGAGTTTGGGCAAGCTCCAGGAGATGGCGAAGGGCAGGGAAGCCTGGCATGCTGCAGTCCATGAGGTTACAAAGAGTTGGACACAATCGAGCAACTGAACAACAACAATAGACCTGCTGTATACTCTGGAAAGACTTTATGCGAGGGCAGTAGCATTATCAAAAGTTGTGGGGAGGTCTGGGGCATATGGAAAAGCTCTAAATATCCTAAAATGGAACCTAGGAGTGAAGCCACATGACTTTGCTTCAAGCTCTTAAGTTGCTTGATGTTTGCTCTAGAAGTTCCTACTAATTTAAACCAAGATGAACTAAAATGCTTACAACTGTTTAGGTGGGGAAATGTATCCCAGTGAATGATCAGGTGAGTTTAGAGTCTACGATGCTGAAAGAGTTAAAATCTATTTGGAATTGAAAGAGTGAAAATTAACTTGGACTGAAAAGAGGAAAAAAAAAAAAAGCCCTGCCACTAATCAGGCTGGGAGGACAGACACAGATGAAGGCAGCTGCAACGTTAATAGAAAACACTATTTCTGCCAAGGTTATGCAGCAGTTAGAAATTACAGTAATGCCCCAGACCACGTGCTCTTTTCATGTCTTACTACGGAGAAGGCAATGGCACCCCACTCCAGTACTCTTGCCTGGAAAATCCCATGGGCAGAGGAGCCTGGTAGGCTGCAGTCCAAGGGGTCACTATGAGTAGGACATGACTGAGCGACTTCACTTTCACTTTTCATTTTCATGCATTGGAGAAGGAAATGGCAACCCACTCCAGTGTTCTTGCCTGGAGAATCCCAGGGACAGAGGAGCCTGTTGGGCTGCCATCTATGGGGTCGCACAGAGTTGGACATGACTGAAGCAACTTAGCAGCAGCAGCAGCAGCAGGGATACCCAATTGCTCAGTCTTCTTGACACCTTCACTTGCTGACAACACCCAATTCCTAGTAAATACCCTCTTTTTCAAATCGCACCTCAGAACAACAACCAGTGGGATATGATCCCTACTTCCCTCAGACCATCTTCAGTGTCATTCAGTAAAAGCCCAGTTCACAAAGATGCTTTCTTCCACCCACCAGCCTAGTGGCAGGCACTCCTCTGATGTGTCCTCCCTTTTTCCAAGGCAATAAATCTGCTTTTGTTATGCTACAGACTTGTTTCTGGTAGTCCTGGACTGAGTAAGTTTTAAGAGCCCATTTGATAATGAAAGCCACATGTTGTCAGGACTCAACAGTCAAGATTCTTCAGGAAAGAGGTCTCCCTTTTTGTGTCAAAGGCACAGCAAAATAGCTGCCATCCTCAGCAGGGAGACTCAGCAGTTTCCCACGTGGATTCTTCCAACATGGGAGGAAGTGATGCTTTGGGCAGAGCCTGCCCTGAGCCTTTGGAGAAACGTGGATTGAAGTAGAAGGCTTTTTATTCCTTTGGAAAACTATTTTTGTGAGTGGTATTTCAGAAAACAACTTATTCTAAGTAAACAGGATTAACAGAGTTCCAAGACAGAAATAAAATGGGCCTAGAAAGACGATGGCAAGTTCTGCCCTGATTCAATGCAAAGAACATATTAAAAATAGGGCAGTTTTGATGATGCTGACCTCTTTGCATGATGGGAGAAAGACGGAGTGAGATGTTCTTTGAGAGATGTTATTATGAAGAAAATAGCAAAAAGAGATGGAGAAAACTGACAAGACCATAAAAACTGAGAAGCAGAATATACAAGTCAGAATTGGAAACTTGAACAAAGTGAAGGGCAAGAGCACCAGGAAAATCAAGTGTCCAAATAGGAGGGCTATCTTTGCGAGAAAAGAAACAGTTGCTTAATTCCCAGTCAGAAGCAAAGAAGAGCCAAAGGATGACCAAGCAGGAAATTTTGATGGGGACAGGAGGAAAACTAAGGGTTAAAACTGAATGTCTCCCATCTTTGTATAAAAACAAGAACAGGAGGTGCTGAAAGTGAAGTGGCTCAGTCGTGTCCGACTCTTTGCAACCCCATGGACTATACAGTCCATGGAATTCTCCAGGCCAGAATACTGGAGTGGGTAGCCTTTCCCTTCTCCACGGGATCTTCCCAACCCAGGGATCAAACCCAGGTCTCCTGCATTGCAGGCTATTCTTTACCAGCTGAGCCACAAGGGAAGCCCAGGAGATGCTGGGCTCTCTGAAAGAGAGAAAACATGAGCCTGTTTAGCACCAGGAATGGTGATGAGGAGACCGAAAGGGACAGCCCATGTGGTTCATGTGGAGAGACTGCTGACTAGGAGAAGAACATCGTTTCTGAGTCCTTCAAAGAAAACCTAGGTGCCAGAGGTAATGAAAATAGTACTTTCGGCTGTTGGGCATTATCATATTTATGGCTGTAAAACACTTTAGAGACTTAACTTTTGTTGGTTTCCAAGCCTACTAACTCAATGGACCTGATTTGGGTCCATGGAATCTACATCCAATAGATTAAAAAAGAGGACACCTGATATTTCACCTTTTGACACCTGCGGTGCCACAGCAGGGAGCCAGAGCCTTCAGTGGTAAAAATATAGTTGACATGGGTGGAATAGCAGAGATGCCAGGGAAAATTCCATAGGCAATGATGTTACAATGGAGAAGAGCATGAAGCAAGCAAATGCATAATTGAGGAATTCAGTGCAAGAGATGGTGAAAGATTAACGAACAGCTAGAGTACACTGACCACATCTTCAGTTTATTAAATACCTGTGCTGCTTTGGATAGCAACGCCTGCCAAACTGATAGACATGCATACCATAGGCACACACGTCTTTGTTCTTCGCTCTCTTAATCAAGCAGTTAACTTTCACTGTGGGCTTCCCTGGTGGCTCAGCCGTAAAGGATCTGCCCGTCAATGTAGATGAGGATTCGATCCCTGGGTCAGGAAGATCCCCTGGAGAAGGAAATGGCAGCCCACTCCGGTATTCTTGCCTGGAAAATTCCATGGGCACAGGAGCCTGCCAGGCTACAGTCCACAGGGTCACAAAAGAGTCAAACACAACTTAGCAACTAAACAATAACAAGAAAAAATACTTTCACTGTAACTGCATCACAAAAACAAAAAGTCTGTCCTAAGTTCATACCTATTCTAGCAAGTGACCCCCTTATTCCCTTCACCTTTTCCCAATCCACTTCTGCTGTTTGAGGAGAACCTAGAGATATGACCCTATAGAACCGTATAGGCAACAATGAAATGGGTCAGCCTTAGGTTTAGAAAGTCCTGCACCCAGGATTCATCCTGTGGTCTGGATCTGTGAATACCAGCATTCTGAGAGACTCCTTCCTGAAGCAATCTGATCACCATGTGCTGTCATTCATTAACTGCCACGGAAATCGCCAACTGTCATCATCAAAGTCTTTTACGGGCATGCTGTAGATATTAAAGGAGCATGTTAATATTATATCATGTGCAGCAACAGCTGATGCTATTTTTATGGAGGCAATATTAGAGAGTGTGCAGAAGTATCGAACTCCAACTCCCACCATCTCTGTTTCTTACAGCTCTCCTGAAGCCTGACGCGGGGCCACAATGTCAAGCAGCTTTAATCACAGCAAAGAATCATTCAACTGATCATTTCCACGGAAGCTGATCTTATGCCTTAAACTAGGTATGTAGTTAATGATTGTAGATGCCTTTCTCTACACTCATCACCCGACTTCTACTGTAAACATGAAGGCAGGAGGATTTCCTTTGAAGTTTCCCAGGGCCAGAGAGAACATTTCTCCTTCCTTCTAGCTCAGGCCAGCATGTGGGAGTGTACCCTAGGCGTCGTATGACTGTCTGGCTTCTGTTAGGCCTTGTGTCAAGTGGAATGGGCCTTCTGGCCAGACATTAACGTTTATATGTGCTCAGTTGTATTTGACCTTTTGCAACCCCATGGACTGTAGCTCACCAGGCTCCTCTGACCTTGGAATTTTCCAGGCAAGAATACTGGAGTGGGTTGCCATTTACTACTCCAGAGGATCTCTGGATTTGTCCAGATTTGTGAAATCTACTCAGAGCAAACTCAAGACTTATTGGGGCTGTCTCATAAGTCCTGTTTGCTCCCCTGAGATCTCCTCCCTGAGCCTATCATAAAGTCTGAAATTTCCAGCTCTATACTTGAGAGAGAGAGAGCAAGATCCAGACGGTGACTGTTAAACTGCAAATAACTCGATGACATTTTGGAAATATTGTTAATTTTCTTAGGGGTGATAATGATATTATTATCCTTAATTGCGTAGGAAAATAACCTCATTCTTGGGCTATGCATATTGGAGAATTAAGGGTGAAACGGCATGATATCTGCAGTTTACTTTCGAATGGGCCTACAGTATAAAAATATGTAGTGAACACACATCTACACACATTCACACAAATGGAAAGATAAAGTCAATATGGCAAATATAACAGTCGCTTCAACTGAAGTAGAGGCTGTGGAAGTCTTCTGGGATCTAATTTTTTTCAATTATTTTGTATGTTTGAAAAATCTTCATGATAAAGAAGTGGAAAAAATTTAGATGCCAGAACATATTCCAAACCCAGTGAATCAGATGCCTTGGGTGTGAAACCAAAAAAAAAAGCCTTGCTTGTGAGCACCTGACGTAGTTTGAGGCACGATAAAACATGAGAGTTAATTAATTATAGTGTTAAATGCTGATAAAGGAGTACGTGTAATATGTATATTAGAAAAAGAGGCAATGATTTGGGGGAGAAAACAAATTCAATGAACACCTCTATTTCCTCTGGGCAAAAACTGCAGTTTAGCTAACTGAGCAAGGGTACTGCTATTCGTAAGCTGCCTGAAAATGAAATTTGAGGAACTTAGAGTTTTGGAGAACAACAAAACTGGAGGATCAAGAAGGACTGAGAGAACAGCATGATGTTCTAATTCAAGAAGGACTGAGAGAACAGCATGATGTTCTAATTCAAGAAGAGACCTGAGCAAGTGTTCAGAATTCCTGTGACCAGAATTCTGCAGTAGCTCCACCTACTCATTATCTGCCCTGGTGGAAAAATCACCAGCAGAGCTTTAAAAATATATTGACAATTGCCTGATATCCCCAACGCCTACCTCTAATTATTGGAACAGAATTTCTGTATTTTAAATGCTCATGGACCATTCTAACACACAGCCAAGGTGAAGGAGTAGTTACCTGTACGTGAAATCTGAACTCTCTAGTTGGTAAATTCTGTATCCTCAAGGGCAGGAAGCTGTCATAGACATCTTGGTACCGCAGTGGGTCAGCTCAGTGCCTGATGTTTCATTCATTCTGAATAGATGTTAACTGGATGAGCTACACAGATGAATGCACATGAATTAGGAGCCCTGGGCAACTGTAGACAATTTGAATATCCTAGAATCAAGGTGAGAGCGGGAAGGGAGCTCAAGGGTGAAGCAGAAAGGAGGAAAAGTAGACACCAAAGAAAATTCCACCTGCTTTGAACTATTTTCCTTAGAGCTATGCCTGGACTCATAGTCACCTTTGCAGATGGCCAGGGGAATTAGGAGGCTTCCCAGGTGGCACCAGTGGTAAAGGACTCGCCTGCCAATGTAGGACACATAAGAGAAATGGGTTCAATCCCTGGGTCAGGAAGATCCCCTTGTGGAGAGCATGGTAAACCACTCCAGTATTCTTGCCTGGAGAATCCCATGGACAGAGGAGCCTGGAGGGCTACAGTCCATAGGGTTGCACAGAGTTGGACAAGACTGAAGTGACTTAGCACAGCCACGGCCATAGCACAGGGGAATGAGGGGCATAAAACCTCTTTTTTCAATCTCTGCACATGGAGGAGGCCCTTCAGTGATAGTTTCACCCTGTATTCTCATGGTCCTGAGACGCTCCAGGACATTATTTTTTTTAATGTTCAAAGATTACTAAATCCAATGGATCCCAGGGCCCTTGATGGAGGCATCCTTTTAGTGTTTTATTTGAACAGCTGTAAGAGGTAAAATCTGTGCATCCATTTAAATTTTTACCTATTTCTTGTCTAGGGTTTAGGCAGGATGCAGGTTCCCTTGATTACTGGAACTGTGACGTAAAGAGTCATGTACTGGAAACTCTTATTCCTGGGATATTGAACATAAATAGGCGTGTTTCCCTTAGCTGGTAGACAAGAGGAAATTGTGACCATTTCCTTGAGAAACATTAACCCAAGTCCACACCCAGAGATGGGTCACTGGTTGTTTCTTTTGGAAGAAAGGACGAGGAATGAAACGAAAACGGAGGGAGCAGGGCAATAAAATGAATATCTGAGCTCTCTCCCGGAAACATGGGTGGATAAACTAGGGCCTGGCTTTGGAAAACTCGTATTACAGGAAAGTCCATTCCTTTGCTTAAGGTATGATTACTCACCCATTTCACCATTGCCAGCTCCTGAAACTGAACATTAAACAAGGTGAAGAGGACCCACTGATGTATATTTAAAACTCCTCCTCTGTTCTTGAAATGGAAACTTGACTTTCTTGAGATTCGCTCAGAAGAGGTTTGTGAACATGATTTCCAAGTTTTCTTCCAGCTCTTCTGGCCTCCATGCTTTCTCTCCATTCCAACTGACCAGCTCCACTGTTAAAATTTTTGGCTCATGGAAATCTTGTAGAAGCTCAGGAAAATTCTAGATGATCTCCCCTGAAGTGTGTCCATAACCACAACAATTATGCACATTTTGGGGGGTCATGAGGCCCTCTGAATCTACTTTGTAAATTGATTCCATCTAATCTGCTCAGAAATCTTCAAAAACTCCCCACAGTCTATCAAATACATTTTTAAGACTTGTTGGCTGCCATTCCAAGTTCCCCACCCTATGTACCCCACAGACCTTTTTTCAAGAGTAGTTCCCAAAATTCATTCACTTACCTTTACAAGTATTGAGTTTTTATTCCTTACAAGATATTAAAATTATACATTGTAGGCGTAGGTGTATGTTCCTGAATATATACAAATATATAAACATCTCAAAATATGTAAATATATAATACTATTATATAAGAAATAAAAAGAAATATACCTAATAATATATTAAAATAATGTAATATATAAAACTTTAGAAATGGGAGACTAAGATGTATAATATACAGGACTTGCTCACTATTATTGCTTTATAATTTGCATAAATTATCTCTGCTACTATATTATAAGCTACAAGGTGGGAGGAAATGTGATTTATCTATGTTTGCTTATCTGAGGGTCCTCAGAATAGTGTCATGTATAGCATAAATTATCAGTGAAAATTCAGAGAACACATAACATTCTTAATTAAGAATCAAACTGACAGGTTAAGGAGACTATACACACCAAAAAAATAAATTATCAAAGCTAAGTTAACCACTCCCTGTAGGGAATACTTAATGTCCTACTTCCTAACAGAGATAAAATAGTATAGAAAAAACGCCTCTAAAAACTGTTGTAAAAACAAGCTGGAATCCTGTATGGAGAAAGGAGTAACCATGGAGCAATTTATATACAATATCATGTTTGTAGTAATTAAAAACTCAGCTGTATTGTCACACTTTCACAGGTTATTCAGTCTAACATAATTAACCTCTGGCACACTTGCCTATTTTATTTTTTATCACTTATAACCATCTGATATTTTTCCATTGATTAAGGAATTGATTGATTTTCAAGTTGCTTGTCTCCCTGCACTAGAATATGAACTCTATAGGACCAGCGACCTTGTCTGACTTGTTTCCTTGCTGTGGACACAGCTATAGACTTACAGCTCTATCGTGCACAGAACTGGTGGACAAATAAATACTTGCTGAGTAAAGGAACATATATACAAAAATAGTATGCATTATTTATGGATGTGTATGTACCTTTACAAAAATCTAAAAGGTATTGGAAGTGTCAACAAGACTGGGGGTGGGGCAAGTATTGAGTCTTCAGGGACTTGGGGGATGCATCAGCATGGTAGTTAGAGAAGATGTATATGTGAAGTGGTTCATACTTTTAAGAAAATAGACAAGAAGCACAAGATGACAAAATGTTAACTATTCTGGTAGTGGGAAATTGCGGGTCTGTTGTATTGCTTTTTGCACTTTTCTATGTCCTTTAAATGGCTCAAAACAAATTTTTTTTTAAAGTCTGAATATGAAAACAAATAAATAAATAAAAGTCTGAATAGAGAAGAGTGAATTTATCCTAGCTTTATCGGATCCAAAGCTCTCTGATGTGCTGTTACCTAAACCTGATCATCACAGTAATTCTGAAGTAGTTATTACCAGCCCTATTTTTTTTTTCCAGCCTTATTTTATACAGGAGGAAAATGAGACCAAAATTGAGGAAGGGGGCTTGCCATGACCACCTCTTAAGTCAAGGCAATGCTTAGCTGAGAACCTGACTTAGGGATGATTTCTCTTTCAAGAGATAACATCACTGTCCTTCAAACATGAGGGCTAGACCAGAGGTAAAAAGAAATTAGCTTTGAGAGCTATAGGGAAGAGACCTAGAGGAGTTAAGTCTAAACTGACAAACAGCAAATAGGCAAACATTTTAATATAAGTAGAAAATATGCCTCACATGATCTTAGTCAAGTTGCTTAAAATTTTTAGGCTTAATTTCCTCTCCTACAAAATAGGGTATTTACATACCTCATCTGATTCTTGTTAGCATTGTACTATTTATGTATTTACATGACTTAAATTATACAATTTATGTAAAAGACTCAGGACAGTATCTGACACTTAATAGATTGTTCAATATTTGTGTGTTTCCTCTGTTTCTTGTGCTGCCGTGTATTATGTCAAACAGACTGCCCTTTTTGTAAATAAAAATCATTGAATGTGGACAATTTCATGAGTTTCATGCTGCTACTCTTTGAATGTGACCTCTGCTACAACCATCAGCTAGCTCATCTCGAATTCACACATGAAGAAAGGGCAGAGCAGAATTTGAATAAAACTGATGATTGTTTGGGGCTTGGGCTGGAGAGTCTATTTGCAAGGATAGATAAAAGGGATTTGCAAGTGTGTGAGGAGGAGAAAGATAGTCAATTGGCAGAGATGGGTTTACATAATCAGGGTGAGGCAATTGCAAACTAGACAGCTGCTCAATAGCTTTTGGCACCAAAATATATTGACCAGCTGGGATATCATTAATGCTTAACAGTTTTATCCTTATGACCATATCTTGGCCAATTAGGTTGTCTTTGACCACAGAAGGGTATAATATATTCTAATATAAATGTTGCATGTATATCTCTGTAGCATGTATTCTATTGCATTGATGTGTTGTAGAGTATACACTAAATATAAATGCATTTGTTTCTTCAGAACACCAGGTTAGATGGTATGACTAAAGAGGAATAGAATTAAAATAGACATTAATTTCTTTTTTAGAAAAATAATTATTATTCTGGGATATACATTCTGGGTACACTGAAAGTAAAGGGATTCAAATAAAATCATTTTTAAGATGAATTTTTAAAGAATGATTTTAGAAAAAGAAATATGGTTAAGGAAAGTCAGTTCTGCATGCTTTTCATACAAATAAATACACACAGGAGAAATAACTGACAGGCAGTGATTGAAGGACCTTAGCAGAAAGCGGTTTGCAGTGTTAAAAGAAACACTTGGACCAGTGTTATTAGCCTATGAAGCCATTTTGGCAATACTCTTACTAGATAATCTCCCAATAGTGCCTTTAAATTATGGGAGAGGTAAAACAAATAAGGGCAAAATATAAGACAAATGAATGCTATAATACTTCCCAGAATACATCATACATGAAAATTTAATACATTAAAATATTTGGAATCTTTTCAGAATTTGCAACTGTGGCATTTACAAAATAAAATTTGTAACAGAGTTTTTATGCAGTAGCACAAACACAATCATACGAACACAGAATCATTACTAAACTACCTAAACCAAAATGCATGAGGAAAAGGATTTCACCTGTAAATTGTTTTTTAAATTTTAAATCATTTGCGGTTTATTTGACATCTACAGAAATTCCTTGGTTATTTGCATCAACATCTCTGGATTAACCTTTAAACCTGATACTGATCATATATTTTCCTTCCCCATAATTTAGGTACTAGTTTGTTTACAGATAATTGATTGTTCCTTATCCCTATGTAAACCACTAAAAGTAATATCTGTGTTCCTTCTTCAAAGCTAGAGACCTGACATTAAGAATTTTATATGGGAAGTATAAAAAGTAATGAGGCAACCAAACTCCAAACTCCTTCTACCTATGGACCTACTTAATCATCTGATAAAAGTCAAATAAAACATGGCCTGAGAGCAAAGACAGCTACAAGGATCAGGAATCTTCTCTACAAATACCACATAGATATGTATACATACATGCATACATATGTTACTAAGTCGCCCAGTTGTGCCCAACTCTTTGCGACCCCATGGACAGCAGTCTCCCTGTCCCTGACCATCTACTGGAGTTTGCCCAAGTTCATGCCTGTTGCATTGGTGATACCATCCAGCCATCTCATCCTCTGATGCCCTTTTCTCCTTCTGCCCTCAATCTTCTCCAGCTTTCCCAAGGCTAACTGAATTCTGCCAAGAGAGAGCACTGGTCATAGCAAATACCCCTTTTCAACAACACAAGAGACGACTTTGCACATGGACATTACCAAATGGTCAATACCAAAATCAAATTGATTACATTCTTTGTTGCTGAAGATGAAGAAACTGTAAACAATCAGCAAAAACAAGACCTGGAGCTGACTGTGGCTCAGATGCATATGTGTATATATATATATGTATAAATATATATATATATATATATATTTGCTGATGCTTTGACAAGCTATTAAAGAAACCCATTTTATGGTCTAGTTTATTTCTTTTCCATCTTCAGATGGAGGGCTCTTACCAAAACTTGTAGACAATAGATCATGTAATAATAGTAGCAGAAAGGACCTTAGCAATCATCTAGTTCAAGTCCCTTCTTTATAGATGAAAAACTTGAGGAAAAAGCTTCTGCAGCTCATTAACATGCTATACCCAATTAGTGGCAGAGTCAAGACTAGATCCCAAATGTGCACTGATGAATGGATGAATAAATATGACCTCTAACTCATTTTCACAACTATTTTGTAAACCATCTTTCTCTTAAAATATTATATACCCACTTAACATTTCAGACTGAGTAATCAGTAATTTTCCTGATAATAGTAAAATAGCTTTTCTTTTTTTTATGTTGAAAATCCTGGGATAAAGGGATCTTGGACAGGAAATTCTGCCCGAAAGTCAGCCTGTGCAGGGTAGCCATGCTGATGCTCTGTCTTCACCATGCACTGACATTCCTCCACCAGCATCACCACCTTGACCACCATGGCCAGGCCGGTGCAGTTGAGCTGTAAGTGTCTCGTGGTGAACTTGGCAGGCAGGCAGTGGGAGCAGAATGTGTGGGGGTGCTGCGCAGCTTCAGCAAAAGGAAGGGACCCACATTTTCCAAAGCAGAGGTTGTTCTGTACAACCATTTTCTCACAGTCTTCATGGGTGATAGTCTAAAAGGCAAACACATCTCCATTAAATTATCTTGAGTCATTTCTTTAACATACATGATGCAGAAGCTCTAGACTATTAAGTCTGAGGATGTTAGTTGCTGAGTCGTGTCCGACTCTGTAACCCCACGGACTGTATGTAGCCCACCAGTCTCCTCTGTCCATGGAATTCTCCAGGCAAAATTCTGGAGTGAGTTGCTATTCCTTTCTCCAGGAGATCTTCCCGATCCAGGGAGTGAACTTGGTTCTCCTCTATTACAGGCAGATTCTTTATCATCTGAGCCACCATGGAGGCCCTCCCAAGCCTGAGGATAACTTAGACTAAAATTTAAAAATCTTTCCAATGTTGGGTACATTTTAAATATCCAAGTGATGGTATCTTAAGAGCATAGAGCTACCTCAACTATATTTCTTTTATTGGGTAAATGAATAAATTAACCTGTAGGAAATACCTAAGGTAATATGAAAACGTTTACTCTACACTTGAATGACAAACTCTAAGTTTGATGTTACTGGTCTGAAAAATTCTAATGGCTCGCTTCTATTCAATAATGTGTCTTACCCTTCTACTCTTCACAGTGCATTGTGCATAATAAATTCTTAATACATATTTGTTCAAAAGCTCACAGATCAGAACATCAAGAGTTTAATCTGTCCTATTTTGCAGTGTTTATAGTACATTCAAATTTATTAAAGTTGCATGGAGCAAAGTTGCAGCACCTACACCTCTAAAGCATGTTGTGTGACATCATCTCTGCCTCTCCCGTAACCCCAGACACCTAGCTTTATGTGCCCTTCAAAATATATGAGCCAAACACCTTACTCTTAATTTGATTAGCAATAGAATTCAAAATAAGAGTTCAAAGGAAATTTGATTGCCTGGTTCTTAGGAGCAATTTTCTAATTATACATGGGCCAACAAAGCAGTCATTATTATTTGATCATTGACTTGCCATTGCTACGTATCCTTGCCTTTTCAGAATACTTAACTGCCTTGCACAGTCAATTACCTTATAATACTGCCTGCTTAATTGGGTAGCTTTACTGGACTGTAAAATTTTACTCTGCCCTGCATTGCTTTTGGTTCAGTATCTCTGTGTTTAAGGACCTGATGCAATTTCTCAATTTTAATCTAACATTTGGAGTGTGGGCTTTGCCAGACCAACTGGAGGAAGCAGATAGTAGAATGCTCCCTGGTCTTAATAGTGTGGAATCAATCATCCTAACCACAAATCAGCCAACACAACATGAACTGGGAGACAGGCATTTCTAAGGGGAGGAAATGTGATTTCACATCAAGATTACTTTTTGAAAGCTTATGAGAAAATCTGTTGTATTAAATCATTTTTGCTATGGTAATGCTAGAAATAATCTGGCAACTTCTGTCTAACAACCTGGACATAGTTGATAGACCTATGAAGTATCTGGGTGTGAAATACAGGGATTAAGACCATCATACATGCATGTATGGGGAGGAGTCCAATGTATCCCACTTATCTGCAGATGGAACCCACCTGCTCATCCATGTCTAATAGAGTGTAGAGATGCAGCTAGGGAGAAGTTCTGGTGATCACTCTAAGTTCCCAATTTCGTAACTGGAGGGACAATCAATTAATTCTCCAGATAAACCACACCAGTATAAAAACAAATAAATAAAATTAAATTTAAAAAAAGCTCTGTGTGATCAATATGAATGATTACTAACATTAGCAGTACCATCATACCATCTTTGCAGCATTTCCAAGGTTAGAAAGAAATTTAGGGAATATGAGCATACTTTGCCAAATCCCATGATGAAGGTCCAGGGACCAAATCTGGAAATTAGGTGAGACTCAGACTCCTGGCACATTCGTCCCCTGCTTTTCACCCATCCCAGCTGTCCACTCCCTCCTGAAAATCTGGATCCCCGCCCCCACCCAGAACAAATACCTGGCTGAAGGGCACTGTCCTACAGGTCTCCTGATGCACTTCGTGGCTTTTGATAGGCAGGATGATCCCCTGAGAAGCTGGACTCATTCTGAACATGAAGTGGTGCCAGAATTTCTTGGCTTCTTCCCGGAGAGGAGATTTCTCCATCAGCATCCTACCCTTGGGCTGTGTGAGGCCCCAAGTCCCAGGGAAGATCTGCTCACTGACCAAGCCCTGGGATGGGTGCAGCTCTCTCTCGGGCTTCTTCCAGAATCTCCCAAACCTGGACAGCATCTTTTCCCTCTGCCTCTGGCCCTCCTCTGCAGGGCTGGCACCTATCAGGTGTGGCATGGCCACAAACAGATCTGGCTTCTCCTCTGCTTCCTCCTGAGTGCCCATGGAGAGCTCTCTGCGATTCCTTTCTAGGAGCACGAGAGAGACAGAACTTTGCCTCTGGTGACCATCCCTGCGCTGTACAGCCTCCCCTAGAGGCAGGAGCACCAGCAGCTGAAGGAAAAGAAGATGCATGATGTCAGGGCCCGCTTCTTGCAGATTCACAGACTGTGAGGCCCAGAAAGAGGTTCACTCCCTGCAGTACTGTGACCAGGGAGATGCTATATATGGATACCTGCCTTGTGGGATGGGAAGGCAGGTGGTCAGTAGCCAGGCAGAGTAAACACATCTCTTGTTTGCTTGAATTATGGAGTGCTAATAGTGTTCTGCCTTCATTTTGGTTTTGTGTATTTTAGAAGGCTCCAGTGAAAGCCAGGGACCCAGGGGGTAATTAGCTGACACTTTATCGTCTGAGATTTAAGGAGCAGTATTAGTGAAAACAACACGTCTTTGCCTGGATTTCCCATCACTGTTATTAGGGCCAGAGTAAGCTAACATCTGTGGTGCATCTGCTTTGTGCTGAGATAGAACTGACATGTTTTTAAGAGAGAGTTCAGTTGCTCAGTCGTGTCCAACTCTTTGTGACCCCATGGACTGCAGCACGCCAGGCTTCCCTTTCCATCACCAAAACTCCTGAAGCTTGCTCAAACTTATGTCCATCAAGTCAGTGATGCCATCTAGCCTACTCATCCTCTGTCGTCCCCTTCTCCTCCTTCTCTTTAAGAGAGAAGTGTATCAGGTAAAAATTAATGTATATGTTTAAGCAAAGTTCAGGCCATTAGGCTACACACACACACACACACACACACACACATAAAAGTTGTAAGAAAGAGAAAGGAAGAAATAGAGGAATGTTACGTTCATTGAGAAAAGGATGCTTCTATTACTGAGATATAGTTGGGGTTGTCGATTTTTGCATGGTAACAGTAAAGGGAGTATAGTCTCCTTTTCCACACATGGAAACTCACAATTCCCAAGTAATCCCCTCACCTTAAGAATCAAATACTTGGTGCTAAATTTCACAACTGGTTAATCATCAGATAAACTTTTTCAATTGTTCACACAAATCTCTCAACAGGATTCCAAGTAATAGACTGACAGCTCATTAGCCCTCGGTTAGGAGGGGGAAATGTCTTTCCCTCAAGCCACCCTACTGACTTTTTTTTTTTTTTTTTTTTTTCAAAACAAAGAGCCAGACTTGAAAACGTGGATTCTATGAACCAGGTTTGATAGCTCTGGGGCATGAAGCTGGCTGGCCCACATCATTTTCTTTATTCTGCAATAATTGATGACCAGGTTAAATAAAGATGGAGGCAAACATGAGTATTCAGGGATGAAAGGAAAATTTGTTAGATGACTATCATTTTAAAACATTATAAACCAGAAAAAGGTGTAAGAAAGAAACATTTCCACAAAAATGAACCTCAGAATTTAGTTCCATCAACCCTCTACAATATTTGAACAGTATTTCCATTGGGAATCAACCTAACACCTGCTTGCCTTTCTCCTCTTTTAATTCAATCATCATATTTCTTGCTTTCAGTAACACACATAATCCTGGAACATAACCCCTTTTTTTCAGTAATGATTAATGATTTTTTCTAAGAAGTGACCCATTGGAATATTGTTTCCAGAACTACTGTTCTTCTTAATAGTTATCCCTGATTTCTAAGAGTTCAGTTCAGTTCAGTTCAGTCACTCAGTCGTGTCCAACTCTTTGCAAACCTATGAAATGCAGCATGCCAGGCCTCCCTATCCATCACCAACTGCCAGAGTCTACCCAAACCCATGTCCATTGAGTCTGTGATGCCATCCAACCATCTCATCCACTGTCATCCCCTTCTCCTGCCCTCAATCTTTCCCAGCATCAGGGTCTTTTCAAATGACTCAGCTTCTTGCATCAGGTGGCCAAAGGATTGGAGTTTCAGCTTCAACATCAGTCTTTCCAATGAACACCCAGGACCGATTTCCTTTAGGATGGACTGGTTGGATCTCCTTGCAGTCCAAGGGACTCTCAAGAGTCTTCTCCAACACCACAGTTCAAAAGCATCAATTCTTCAGTGCTCGGCTTTCTTTATAGTCCAGCTCTCACATCCATACATGACTACTGGAAAAACCATAGCCTCGACTAGATGGACCTTTGTTGACAAAGTAATGTCTCTGCTTTTGAATATGCTATCTAGGTTGGTCATAACATTCCTTCCAAGGAGTAAGCATCTTTTAATTTCCTGGCTACAATCACCCTGCAGTGATTTTGGAGCCCCAAAAAATAAAGTCTGCCACTGTTTCCACTGTTTCCCCATCTATTTCCCATGAAGTGATGGGACCAGATGCCATGATCTTCGTTTTCTGAATGTTGAGCTTTAAGCCAACTTTTTCACTCTCCTCTTTCACTTTCATCAAGAGGCTCTTTAGTTCTTCTTCACTTTCTGCCATAAGGGTGGTGTCATCTGCATATCGAGGTTATTGATATTTCTCCTGGCAATCTAGATTCCAGCTTGTGCTTCTTCCAGCCCAGCGTTTCTCATGATGTACTCTGCATATAAGTTAAATAAGCAGGGTGACAATAACCAGCCTTGACGTACTCCTTTTCCTATTTGGAACCAGTTTGTTGTTCCATGTCCAGTTCTAACTGTTGCTTCCTGACCTGCATATAGGTTTCTCAAGAGGCAGGTCAGGTGGTCTGGCATTCCCATTTCCTTCAGAATTTTCCACAGTTTTCTAAGAGACAAAGCTTCAAATAAGTCCTTTTACCTACAATAATGAATTTTTTTAAATGAACCATCATTTTTCCAGAAATCTAATCAGAAGAGATGTATTTTACTTGTACCAAATACCCAGAGAGCCTGTGCTAGTATTAATTAAGGTACAGTTGATCCCTACTAAATAAACATTAGTAATTGTCATTTTTAAGAGTATTTTTAAAAAATTGCCTGCTGCTTGAATTTCTTAATTTTCCTCAGCCATCCAGTGCAATAGACCTCTCAGAACTGGCCACTCTGATTGTATAATTTATATTAGCTGGCCATTTAATTATAAATATGTCATGGGAGCTAACTATGATATGTTCCTGGTTCCTTTTTTTTTTTTAATTTTCAGTTTTTAAAAAAATCTTTTTTTTTTCAATTTTCAAATTTTATTTTTTAACTTTATAGTATTGTATTGGTTTTGCCATCTATCGAAATGAATCCGCCACAGGTATACATGTGTTCCCCATCCTGAACCCTCCTCTCTCCTCCCTCCCCATACCATCCCTCTGGGTCGTCCCAGTGCACCAGCCCCAAGCATCCAGTATCATGCATCGAACCTGGACTGGCGACTTGTTTCATATATGATATTATACATGTTTCAATGCCATTCTCCCAAATCATCCCACCCTCTCCCTCTCCCATAGAGTCCAAAAGACTGTTCTATACATCAGTGTCTCTTTTGCTGTCTCATATACAGGGTTATTGTTACCATCTTTCTAAATTCCATATATATGCGTTAGTATACTGTATTGGTGTTTTTCTTTCTGACTTCACTCTGTATAACAGTCTCCAGTTTCATCCACCTCATTAGAACTGATTCAAATGTATTCTTTTTAATGGCTGAGTAATACTCCATTGTGTATATGTACCACAGCTTTCTTATCCGTTCATCTGCTGATGGACATCTAGGTTGCTTCCATGTCCTGGCTATTATAAACAGTGCTGCGGTGAACATTGGGGTACATGTGTTTCTTTCAATTCTGGTTTCCTCAGTGTGTATGCCCAGCAGTGGGATTGCTTTACAATGGTGCATTAGTTTCTGCTGTACAACAAAGCAAATCAGCCACATGTATACATATTCCGTGCCTTGCCCTTAAGCATCCTTCCCACCCTTCTAGCTTCCTAATTCCTTTTAGACTTCACTCTTCAGTGCCTGAAGTTCCACTGCCATCAATCACAGTGTCCAGCATTTTCCCAGACTAAAGTCTATTTCAGAAATTCTCCTTGGAGTCTCAGGTTACCTGTCTCTGAACATAGGATACAGTTAAAATAATTTCTTTTGAGTTTAAATTTATAGAAGGGTCACTTGGTGGGCCAGGCATCATATTAATAACTAGAAGATGATAAAAAATGATGAAAACTTAGTTTCTGCCCTCAAGTAGTCTAGTGGTTTCACTCATTTTAAACTTTATTATATTAGCTGTAGGAACGTCAGTTATCCATATTTAACCTTTATTTAGTCCTAAACTCCTCTTCTTCTGATATTAATTTTGGAGTTTATAAATGCCACTTAAGGACTGCTCAGGGAGGATTTGCTTTTGCTGTTGTTATTCCTGTTGAGAAATGTGTAAGTATCTTGAAGGCAAACCAAGGGAAGTAAAGCCTTCTGTGATGAGTACAATAGTGTGGAAGTTTGTCTTCAACCCCTGGCTTTTGCAGCTAAGGGCAGGAGACATTCACCTTTCACCACTGTGTCCTTTCCTCAGTGCTAAAGTTGTGTATGTGATACATTACAGTTTATTCTCTGAAACAGAAACAATGTGGAGTTTTTCAGCAAAAAATATGCTGTCTCTGTGGATCTTTGGTGATATAAGCATGTAGTGATCTCCCAATTTGGATGAAACCAAATGGAGGTAGGTGTGGAGGGGGTCTCCAGACACAGCAGGGAGCTGTGGTGTGGAGACAGCCCCGCAAATTGTTGATGTCCTTAGTAGCAAATGCCAAAGCAGAAGGCAGGCCTGAGATCTCATGAGCCCAAGCCTGCCTAGGACTGCTTCCTGAGACCACCCTCATGCCTGTGTGTGAGCCAGAGAGTGCATTTGTACTATTTTCAACTGACAACTTGTACTAGGCATGACCTGAACTCTGAGTTCCACTTGATGTGGGCGCTAGGCTGTCTTCAGGAGCTCCCAGGCTGTCTGTGAGAGAACGGTAACAGACATGTTTTCTGTCCCTCTTCCAGACTCTCAGAAAGAAGCTAAAAGCAGTATAGTGCTCTTCAAGGGAAAACAGTTCTTTTCTAAAAATCCCAGACCTAAATCAACAAAAGGTGAGAGGCAGTATTCGGGCAGGAGGTAGGCATTAGAGCTAAACAGAGTGACAGAAAGGGGAATCTGGGTGGATGGATTTGTGGAAGAAATCTGTTTAGAGCACATGCCATTGCTTCATAACTATCTGTCTTTTCAAAATATAGAGTAGCTATAGGATCGTCGGAATTTAGATTATTTAAAAAGAACTTAGAAGAAGGCAAAATCTTTCCTTTACCAAAGAACAAGGAAGGCAGCAAATTTAAGGTTTAAGAGTAAGTGATTTCCCCTTAAACCCTTTATCATCATGATTTAGTTTAGTAAATTATTTAAAACATAAAATTCTCCCCCTGCCCTCTCCTCCCTGCCACTTTCTACAGAAAGAAAACATTAGGAAGTCCTTCTTCTCCAAAGGAGGGACTTCCATTTATTGGACTCATGAATACACTCATTCACACAGAATATATCTGAGTGCCAACTCTGCGCTAGGTCCTGGGGATAAATTAGCAAGTGTCCTTGTCCAAGCCTAGTGAAGTTTGCCATCTAGAGGGAGTTTATCCAAAATGAGTTACACAAGGAAAACCGAGGCAGACACCATTCCTAGTACTGACGGGGACTTTCAGGTGGATACGAATCCCAAAGGCACAGTGGACTGTGTTTCTGCTCATTTTCCTTGGTAAATATTTGCAAATAAAGATTGCACAATGTAGTACAGTACATGTCATGCAAATATTTTATTTTATTTTTGATTAGGTAATACATAGGTATAGTAACAAGATTGGGATCATAAAAAAAGTTGTATGAGAAAAGGTAAACCTTCCTCTGACCTCCCAGGCCTGCTGTCCAGCCATGTGGCCATCACTGCTGTCAACTATTTATAGTCCATCTTTTAAAATAAAACAAATAAGTAAAATTTTAAATTAAAATACTTTAATGTGCAAGAGCCACTGATGGACATCAGGGAAAGTGGAAATTTAAGCCAAATTTTAATTAAAAACCTTTGCATAAGTGAAAAAAGATTATAAAAAAAAAGTTACCTGTGTCCCCCCTGCGCCATATTCATATGTTGAAGTCATAACCCCCAGTACCTCAGATGTGACTGTTTTTGAAAATAGGGCCTTTAAAGAGGTAATTAAATTAAAGTGAGGCCACTATGGTGGGTCCTAAACCAGTAAGATCGATGTCTTCATAAAAAAAAAAAGAGAGAGATTGGGACAAAGACACACACAGAAGAAAGACCACGTGAAGACATAAGAAGATGGCTGTCTACATGCCAAGGAAAGAAGGAAACAATCTTACAAACACGATGACTTCGACTTGCCGCCTCTAAAACTGTGAAAAAACAAATCTGCGCCATTGAAGCCACCGGGCCTGCGGTACTTTGCGATGGCAAACTAATACACCGCTTGAAGAAAAAAAATGTAGCCAATAGAAAAGGACAAATACCAAATGGTGTACCATGTTATAAAACTTCTCTATTTCCACATTGAGGCACTGATTTCAGTATTGCCTTTTAAGGTCAGATTATTCAGTTTCAGCGAACTTACTGCTCTGTGTCCAAATCACTCCCATACCATGAGGAAGCATTTTATTTTTTGCTACTGGGACTGTATCTATTACCGTGCACAGGTCATGGACAATACCTAAATTTGACAAATAAGCTACCTACCAAGATGGCAGAGAGGGCTCCTATAAATCTGAAAAGTAGGCCGAGGCGGCCGAGGCCCAGCCTGCGCCCCACCCTCCACCAGCCATCCATCCCTCACCACCCACAGCCTCTAGGTATAGTCAGTCCAGGATGTCTTCACTGATCCTAAACCTCTGTCGTCACCTTCTTGCTATTTCTTAAAATTTACCCTGATCAACTTTCACTGCAGAAAGCTGAGAGAGAGTAACATAAGTGGAAGTGGCTTCAGATTTGAAGCCAGAAAAACTTTATCTGATTCCTGGCTCTGCCCTTACAGTTTATAAGCAACATGGTATCAGGGACTTGACTTCATGTCCCTAAACCTTGCCAGAAACAATCCTGCCTGTCCTGCCTTCCTCATCTGGCTCACTGCCTTTCTCTTCACCCCAAATCCTACTGTCGGCCTGGGTGACTTCAGGATGCACTTCAGCATCCTGGGTAAATTCAGGACGGGTCTGAACAAATAACCTGCCGTCAGTGTTACATGATGTCCTATTCAACACTCTGGCTGCAGCCTGGTAACTTCCACTCAACAGGCCTCTCCACCCCCTTTACATTCTGACCCCTCTTATCCCCAGGAATTGCTCCACCTCTAGACTAAATGTCAGATTCCACTTTCTCAGGCCAACTTTCTGTGGCTTCTATTCTCTCAATTGTTTCCACAGCATTTGTTTTCTGCTTCATCCTTATAATGGTGCTACATGAACTGCAGTTGAATAATTACTTGTGTGAACATTTAATATTTGTCTCCACTTTGGATTTTGAAGTCCACGAAAGCAGGGGTTCTGCCTTTCTTAGGCACCATCTCAGGTCTTTCTTGTAGTAGATGTTCAAAAATACTTGTTTAAAATGAATGAATGAATATAATTCTCTAGTCTTCATTTTCTTCCCTATGCAGCTTAGATCCATAGCACATCATTTCAAATTTTTACAATATTCCCAACTTCCTTGCTCCCCTTTCTCTTGCATGATCTAGTAGAATTCCAAACCTGGAAACACCACACTCCCTCTTGCCTGGGCTACTTTGACATAGAATACTGGCAGAGACAATGACAAAATGGTGAAAAATGACTCTATATAAATTATCTCCCATTTTAACTGAACTGTCAATTCCACCCAGCAATCTTTCTTATTACTCTAGTCAGCTCTCTCTCCAATTTCCAGGTAGATCATTTAAAAGTCTTCTCTAATAATCTCCAACCTCTGACTTCTCTGCCTTTCATTTTCATTTCTCCTCGACATTTTCAGCAAATGACCTCACCCCCTTCTTCCACAGAGAAAGACAGAAGCAATCAGATGGGAGCATTTCCTTTACTTGACCGTCAGACCACAACAATTATTTTCTCCTTCCACTCTGTTCTTGGAATTCATCCTTTCCCACCTCCTTTATTAATAGTCTCTCCCACCCCATATCATTCAACTCCCTTCACTCCACCAGTTGCCTATCAGCATTTATATAATGTGTGCTTGTTTTGAAGCTTTTAAAAATGCCTCTTTGATTTCACAGCAATTTCCAGGTTCTATTCTTCAGTGGTGTCTTCTGCCTTCCCAGGCAAATATTGGAAAAAAATTGTCCAAGCCCAAACTCCACTTCCTCACTTCCACTGACATATCAACCCACTGAAGTCTAGCTTTTTGCTCCAGCACTCCTTTAAATCTTTCTTCCCAGGATCACCCATGACTCTGTGTAGCTAGGGGAATGCTCTGCAACATTAAACTCATTTCTTAGGAACTTGGTCCTAAATAAAATGGTGAAAGAATGGGAGGTCAGAGTGGGCAAAAGAGCTATGAGAAACCTGAAATCTTAACCTCCAGGAGCCGACCTGTCATTGAACTAGCTTTCTGGGGAATAGAAGTTTTACTAAGAGTCACCTCATCCACAGGGTTTCCCTGGTGCCTCAGATGGAAAAGAATCTGCCTGCAGTGCAGGACACCCAGGTTTGATCCCTGGGTTGGAAAGATCTCCTGGAAAGGGAAATGGCAATCTACTCCATATTTTCACCTAGAGAATCCCATGGACAGAGGAGCCTAGTGGACCACAGTCCATGGGGTAGAAAAGAGTGGGACATGACTGAGCAACTAACAAACACTTTCACTTCACTTTCACCTCACCCAGAACACCAGGATTTATTTGCAGCTCCTTCTTTACCCTGCCCTTTCGTGATTCCTCAGCGTTGGCTCCATTTGAATGCATGTGTGTCTTCCTCAAAGGCTCCTCGGAGGCGAGGTCTGTTTGCTGGAGACTGCACAGTGAGCAACTTGGAGAACAGGAATTTTGCTGGATGCGTTTTTCTGCTTCTTTCCCCTTCCCGGCGCCTCACTCTACACTTAGGTTAATGAATGTTGGCTTCAACACATCAAATCCAGGAAAAATTTTGGACAGCAACTTCTGCCATGGGTCCTTGTCATGCTTTACTTTCTAAGAAGTATCACTTTGTCCTAGAGAGCTTATCTTTAATTCTCTGTGTTTAGACTTTATTTTAAAATCAAATTTCCACTAGATCTGGGAAGACTCAAAGTAAAACTTTATTTTCCAACCTGGCCACAGTCTCAGAATAGGTCTTTGAACATTGTCATACCAGCCACAGGTCCCAGGCAAATCTCTTCTGAAAGATGATTATACTCCCAGAAAAGGCAACTTCAGGCCAGCAAACTCTTGTGTTAGGGAACTTTACACAGCTCGTAAATTGCTTTCCTCTAGTTGGAAGATGGGGATGGTGTATCACCAACAGAAATGAGTGTAGGGGGCATCTGTCTGAAAACTGTTCCCCCATTGGCCACCTTGCCAGTTTCTGCTTTTACAATGCAGGCAGATTGAGGGAACCATATTGTCCCTATAAGCTCATAACACATGGACAAATGATTAAAAACACATGGAAAACAGTTCCACGGCTAAGCTAAAATTCAGATGGGAACGGAAAATCAACTTGCAAAGCTTTCAACTGTCTCGAGGCCAAATGTAGGACAGAATGTAAAGAGAAGTTGCCAAAAGAGAGGGAAGTTTTGGGGAAAAAAAGGCAAGCCATGGATAGGAAACCTAAAACAATGGCACCTTGTGCTGACAAGGCTTCTCTAAACCTCTCCAAGAGTAGGCACCAAAACCAACCCTGGAAATATTAAGACCTTCCTTTCATGAAAGATTGTAGACAGACTTATATTTTCTACCCTCTATAAATAAAGGTTGGCTTTGCCATCTTGGCAACACCTATGCAGAACCATAATGTTAAGTATCTGTAACATAAATATTAAAATATTACACATTTTTCCCTCCGAGGTGTAGGAATTAAATAATAAGGTGGCATGAGACAAACTGAAAAATCATGAGAATAAAGTGCTAAAGCAAAGCAGAACTTTCCAGTAAGGCTTGCCTTCTGTTGTGTACCTGACCCTGGGCCTGAGTTTGCTATAAAGTCAGGCAGGCCTTCGTCACATTTGCAAAAGTTCAACTCTTGACTCAAATCTGAAACTCTTAGAGGCCTGCTATCCATGGCTAGTCACCCACATGACCTAAGGATTCTGCTCAGTGGGAAATCTTAGGCAAGAAGGTGACTTCCTGGATGTCAGTCTCAGCTGAACTTCTCTGTCCTTTAGTTTCTAGGCGAATCTTTCTTGACTCCCATACACTTCAAACCACCATTGTCTCCATTTAGTGGGACATTCCCTGGTGGCTCAGACAGTAAAGAATCTGTCTGCCAATGCAGGAGACACGGGGTTGGGAAGATCTCCTGGAGGAGGGCATAGAAACACACTCCAGTGTTCTTGCCTGAAGAATCCCCATGGACAGAGGAGTCCATGGGGTCGCAAAGAGTCAGACACGACTGAGTGACTAAGCACGCATGCACGAACAACCAACACACATGTTCTTTTGGGCCCTGATGAATCCTCAATATATGTAGCAAGTGTGTTACTTACTGAACATAAAAGGGAATTTTGAGTATACAGCCTCACTGGGGAACCATTCTTAGAAAATAACTATCACCCAAGTCCTTACCAGTAAACAATCTTTTAGCAAAACAAACAATCTTTCTGTCAGTGGAAAAGCTATTTCCTAACTTTTCTTTCTTTATAATAAGATTTGGGTATAATAGATCTGCATTTGTAGAGATGTGGGTGGACAAGGAGGCTGGACACAGTCGGGGAAAGTGAAGGGTGGGATGAATTGGGAAATCAGGTTTGACCTCAATACACTGCCACGTGTACAATAAACAGCTAGTAGGAAGCTGCCCTATAGCACAGGGAGCTCAGCTCAGTGCTCCGTGATGACTTAGAGGGGTGGGATTGGGGGGTGGGAGGGAGGTCCTGGAGGGAGGAGGTATATGTATACATATGGGTGATTCACTTCATTATATAGCAGAAACTAGCAGAACACTGCAAAGCAATTATATTCCAATTTTTTAAAAAAGATCATGCATGAAAACAAGGCATACCGGAGTTTTAAAAAGAAAGATATCAGTCTTCTAGGTTCTTCCAACAGCTGGAGACACCTCTATGTTCAACAAAGTGTCCTAAAACATGGGAATGTTCTCACTGGTAATATCGAACTTCAAAACTGTCCCACCCCTGCTCCTCCTCCCATTTACTGCTTGAAATTGTCACCCTCTTCCAAGTACTGTGCATCACACACACACACACACACACACACACACACACACACACACACTTATAGCTCTTCAACTTTTACAAAGATGTGTTTTATTGAATGCCTAATATGATCCAGGCATATTCTTCATAGTTCCACACTTAATTCACTCAACAATTTCTTTAGAAAGTTATAATTACCTCCACTTTCTAGATGAGAAACCTAAGGTTAGAATACATAGCTAGGCAGTGGTGGGACTGAGATGTAAAACTATATCAAGCTTTTCTCCCTTGTCAGTTTGCCTATTGTAATATGGCTATTAAACTTGTACACACAGTATTTTAAACTCTGCTATTTAAAATTAACTTTTTACAATAGAATTATCATTTTAATGGAGCAACAGAATATTCCATTAAGCATTCTTCTGTTGTTGGACATTTAAATCATATAAATTTGTTCCAATCTGTATTGCCCTGAAATAGATATCTTTGGGAGATAGTGAAGGACAGGGAAGCCTGGCATGCTGCAGTTCATGGGGTCACAAAGAGTTGGACACAACTTTGCAACTGAACAACAATTCATATAGCCTTCCTTTTCTTTTGAAACTTTTCCATGCTGTTGTAGACATTATTTCATTGTTTTATTTCTCTAAACAGTCTTATTGAAGGATAAATGAGATACAATAAACAAGATGTATTTAAAGCGTATGGTTGGACAGATTTTGACACATACATATATATATGTGTGGATGTATATGTGCTAAGTCACTGCAGTTGTGTCTGACTCTGTGCGACCCTATGTCACACAGAGTCTACCAGACAAAGGAGTCTACCAGTCTACCAGACTCCTCTGTCCATGGGATTCTCCAGGCAAGAATACTGGACTGGGTTGCCATTCCCTCTTCCAAGGGATCTTCCCGACCTAGGGATCGAACTCGCGTCTCTTACATCTCCCGAAATGGCAGGCTGGATATGTATATATGTGTGTATCTGTGAAACTATCACAATCAAAATAGTGAACACATCCATCCCCTGCTAAACTTTCTTTGGGCCCCTTGTCAATCCTTTCCTCTGTCTTTTCCTGTCCTCCTTGGTCATTTCCAGATAACATCTCACTTACTTTTTGTCAACATAGATTATGTTGCATGTCCCAGAATTTTCTGTTAGTGGAGTACACATACACTATGTATTCTCTTGTTGTCAGGCTTCTTTCACTCAGCATAAATATTTGAACAATTATCCATGTTGTAGAAAGTTCTCATTTGCTTTACTCCTGCATAGTATTTCATTATAGGGATATGCTATAATTTATTTATCCATTTGTATGATAATAGATGGTTGTTGACAATTCTGGCTGTTGCAAATAAAGCTACTTTGAATGTTTATGTACAAGTCTTTCAGTGGAGATATGCATTTTTCTCTCTTGGATAAATACCTAAGAGTGGATTGGTTGGATCATATACATGTTTAACTTTTGAAGAAACCACCAAATTTCTTTCCAATGTTGTTGGGCTACAGCAATGTATGAGAGCTGTAGTTCCTTCAACACATAGTACAGTCAGCCTCTTTAATTTTAGCTATTCTAGTAGAGAGTAGTACTATCTTATTGCGACTTTAGTTTATAATTCCTTCAGTTCAGTTAAGTCGCTCAGTCGTGTCCGACTCTTTGCGACCCCATGAATCGCAGCACACCAGGCTTCCCTGTTCATCACCAACTCCCGGAGTTTACCCAAACTCATGTCCATCGAGTCGGTGATGCCAAAAAGCCATCTCATTCTCTTTCGTCCCCTTCTCCTCCTGCACCCAATCCCTCCCAGCATCAGAGTCTTTTCCAATAAGTCAACTCTTCACATGAGGTGACCAAAGTACTGGAGTTTCAGCTTCAGCATCAGTCCTTCCAATGAACACTCAGGACTGATCTCCTTTAGGATGGACTGGTTGGATCTCCTTGCAGTCCAAGGGACTCTCAAGAGTCTTCTCCAACTCCACAGTTCAAAAGCATCAATTCTTCTGCACTCATGACTAATTAATAGGAAAATATATTTTCATGTAATTTTTCATCCATATATTCTCTTTGGTAAAGTATCTATTCAAATATTCTACCTCTTTATTCTTATATTCTATATATTGGAGTTTTAAAAAATAAAGTTTGCACACAAGTCTTTATCAGATATATGCATAGTAAATATTTTCTCCAAGTCCATAGCCTATCATTTTTTTTAAACAGTGTTTTGGGTAGGATGTATTATCCTTTTATATGCATTGTTGGATTTTAATTGGCAAAACATTTTTTTGGAATTTTTCCATCTATATTCATGAGGGATATTAATCTGTAGTTTTCTCTTCTTATAATATTGTTGTATCGTTTGCTTGTCAGAGTAACACTGGCCTTAGAGAAGGAATCAGAAAATAGTCTTCCTTCTGTGAGTTTCTGACTTTTGTAGATTTGGAACTCTTTCTTTCTTAAATATTTGTAGAATTCAATAGTAAAGCTATCTGAGCCTGGAATTTTCTTTGTAAGAAACTACAAATTCAGCTTCTGCAATAGTTTTAGAGTTTTCTCAAGTTACCTATTTTTTCTTGATTGAGATTTCAGTGTTTCTTTCATGGGATTTGACCACGTAAGTTGTCTGTTGATACCAGTTGTTCACGACGGTCCCTTATTTTTCCTTTAGTAGCTGTAGAATACATAGTGCTGTCGCCTGGTGCTACTTCTCATTCCCGACATTAGCCATCTGTGTCCTCTTCTCACCTTTTCCTCATCAGTCTGGTTAGAGACTCACCAACTTCATCAACATTCTCAGAAAAGCGGCTTTTGGTTTCACTGATTTTCCCCTACTGATTTTTGTTTTCTATTTCACTGGCTTCTGTTCTGATATTTTTCATTTCCTTACTCATGTCTTCTCTCTTCTTGAAGTGGAAGCTGAGGCTAATACTTCCTTCCTTTCTAATATAGGCATTTAGTGCTATAAAATTCCCCATAAGTACTGCTTTAACAGTATCCTACAAACTTTGATGTGTTTCCATTTTCATTCAGTTTATCATATTTTTTAATTTCCTCTTTGATTTCTTCTTTACTTCTTGCATTAAAGAAGTCTATAATTTAGTTTCCAAACACTTAAGGGTCTTCCAGAGATATTTCTGTTATCGATTTCTCATTTAATTCCATTGTCGCCAGTGAACATACTTTGTATGACTTGAATTTTTTTTAATTAATGTATTATTGAAGGATAACTGCGTTACAGAATTTTGCTGTTGACTTGAATTTTTAAAAATTTATTGAGACTCATTTTATGTCCCAGAATATGGCCTGCCCTGGTATATGTTCTCTGAGAACTTGAAAAGAACGTATATTCTGCCCTGTTTTGGGGTGGAGTGTTTGATAAATGTCTATGAGGTTAATTTGGTTAACAGTGTCCATACTTTTATAACCTTACTGATTTCCTGCCTACTTGTTCTATTGATCCTTGAGAGAGGGGTATTAACATTACTGACTATAATTAGAGATTTTGTCTATTCCTCCTTACATTTCTCTCAGTTTTTGCTTCATGTATTTTTAAACTTAGTTATTAGATACATAAATATGTCTTCTTGATTTATTGACTCCTTCAAATGGTAAGTTTTTATCCTTGATAATACACTTTGCTCTAAAATTTACTGTGATAACATAGCCACTCCAGCTTTCCTTTGACTAGTTTTAGGACAATGTATCTTTTTTTTTCCATTTTTCTTCTGTAGGGTAAGTTGGGATTGATCGCCTTTGGGAAGCCAAAATACAGATGGGAATAGAAGCAAAAGGTGAACTCATATACTTCATCACTCGGAAAAAGTATTGCAGGTTACCATAAGGCCTTTAATGGAAGTGCCAGTTGATTTTTGTTCCTTTCTGTCTTAAGATAAACTAAATTTTATTGCCTAGCAGAATATATAAGACCCATAAAAACTGCTCAAAACGAACAGTGTAAGTTATGAGGACAGTATATTCATTTCCTGCACAATCCTGTTCTAAAGACTTATAAAATTACTTTTAAGAAAATCAAGGCATTCTGGATACTACAGGCATCCAGACACATGCCTCCATCAATAACCGTTCTCCCATGATTAATGGGGGGAAAGAGGAGGAAGATCAATAAAGCAGCACTGTAAATTTAAAACTCTGTCAAATCAGCATTTTCTTTCCCTTAACCAACTGTATTAACAAATAAACAAAAACCTGAGAGAGACCTGGGGCAAAGACTGGAAAAAGTATCTTGGATGAATTGCATAAACATACAGCTAATACATCAACCCATTTATAGTTTTCTAAAATACATTTTTATGTGGTGATTTTTAATAGCATTTTTTATTGAGATATACTTCCTATAACACACAATGCACCATTTTAAAGTGTGCACTTCGCTGGTTTTTAGCATATTCACTGTGTTGAGCAACCATCACCATCGTCTAATTCCAGAGCACTTCCATTCCCATGGAAAGGAACCCTGTTCCCATTAGTTCCAATTTCCCCTTCCACCAATCCTCTGCCTAAACTGGACGTTTCATATAAAGGGAATCACTCAGTACGTGGCCTTTTGTGTCCATCTTCTTTTACTTAGAATAATGTTTTCAGGTATATGGTGAACCTCATAATACTCACCATTGAAAGGTATTTTACTGGAATATAATAAACCATTTGCTCAGAGTGATAACAAACACATGGAATAATTAGAAGAGACCCAGCCTACAATCTGGAAGACTGTAGCTCTCTGGTGCTGATTTCTTCTCACTTTAACTTCTGAGGACTTTGGTCCTTTCTGCCGTATAATATTAGAGGAGATGATATCAAAGATCTCTCTTCCTTATGCCTGTTACTCCAGAAATCTCAAAGACACAGAGACACACACTGCTTGTCTATTTGGAAAAAATAATTGTAACAAAATTAATTAGCTAGATTTGAAATCTTTCACTCCTAACCTGATCTGGAGATAGGAAATTTGAAACAGCTGTTATCAATAACACCTTGACCTGATTATAAATTCAGGAAGTTCACACCAATTTCTTAATCAGTTGAGAAATAAAACAAAAGATGGTCTGAGGTCTTTGTATCAGTGTGGCTTTCCCTCCGATTCTGAAAAGGGATAATGCAATCAATGACTTCCATTGTGACTTTCTCCCTGATATATATATATATATTTTAAAAAGCTCCATGCTTAAAAACAACTATTAGAAATTTACATATACGTACCATGCTTTTATACTTTCTATCTCATCCACTACATATATCTAGTATCTACAACAGTATCAGGCACTTCACAGTCAATATTTGTTGAATGGATGGTAGATGGATGACTGGATGGATGGATAAATGGATGGAAGCTGTAAAATGAAAGGCTGATCCAAACAGTAAGGATGAAAAATACATGTTCAGTTTTTTTCTCCATTTCTTCTTAAATGGGTAAAATAAATATAAAATGTTAAACACTAAAGGAATAGTAATTCAGAATTAGAAATAGCTTATTTTATTAATTTTTGTATAACACTAGGTACAGTACAATTAATATGCTGCTTTGTCACAGAAATTAATCAGCACTAGTATATGGTTTAAATTATACAGAAACATACTGTTAAACATGTGCATATTCTTTTTGGCTGTCTTAAAAATAAACCCCTAAAAATGTAAATAAATGTCACCTGGTTCATTTTTACCACCCCTTGGAAGAAGATGGAATAATTGTCATATGTTTTTGAGTTTATGTTTAGCAGATATATACTACATATATGTATGTTTTGTTAAAGACCAACAGTCACAAGATTCTGAAGAGCTACACATTATTGAGCTGGGTTAATGCCCTTGGATTATATGGGACTTTTCCTGAGTCAGTATTCAAATCTGGAGAGAAGAACTGGGTGACATTCAAGTCCTCCTTTCTGATTCTCTCTTTCTTAGCTACCAATCAACTCCCATCTCTTCCTACTCAATCCTTCTCTCCACTCTCCCCTTATGTATAATCTCCCTTTCCCATTCTATCATTACCATTACTCCATTTCCTTCCTTCCCACTCCCACCATAACCTAAAGGATGACAATAATCAATTGAGGTGGAGAGAACCATGATGATCATTTACTACTACTCCCCCACCAGTCAAAGCCCAGTCATGAGAGGGAGATGAAGGTCATGCACCCACATATTGCTTAGCACCCACACTTGCTTGAATTTTTATTTGTACCTTCTTCCAGTTAGTTGGATTTTACCAACATTTACTTGATTAATGTTTTCATGACCAGGAATGATTTAAACATTCTTCTAGTATTTCTTTCAGTTGCTATAAAAATCAAAGCATTCTCTCTTGTGCTAACATTTGCAATTACATTTTAATATCACTGACATGGCAGAAATGTATAATCAAACCTACCACGCTGACTAGGTTTACACAGTTGCCATGGTTCTGGATTTCCAGTCAATACAGATCTAGGAATTCCTCATTCCTTGACCATTTACTTTGCATCCTAGGATATAATCCTTCAGGTAAACAACTCCTTATTTCTTTATTCAGCATCCCATCTTTCAACATTGCAGAGGCCCATGGATCAGAAGGGCCATCAACTAATACAGAAAATGGGTTTACACCTTCTGATTCAACACCAGAAACTGCTTGTGTCATATGGAAGACCTCTATATCAGAGCAATTCAGATTCTACTTGTGATACCTAAGGGAAGGAGCCTCCTGACTCCACACTGATGTTGGAATTTTATAAGAGGTAGAATGTCTAAATCTCATTCCAATCTGTCTTTGTAAATATTTCTTTTACCAAAATCTTGATAAACAAGTACAAATAAAACAAGCTTGTTTTTTATATCCAAAAAATGAGACTGAATTTCTTTAGTCACTTTTAGTTTCTCTCAAGGTATTATTATAATAAAATATGCACCAAAACTTTGATCTGCTTGGTAGCTCTGTTTTGATTCTGAAGTGACTCTGGTACTCATAATAGCAAGTTACATGGGACACAACCATATTTTTCAGGGATTATGAAAAGAGGAAAATTGTGAGTAAATGTTTCAGAAATAAATTTCTAATTTCCTGTAATTAAGTTTTGATTTCAGAAGGGAGTTCTTGTAAGGCTGCAACATGCTTTACTGCTACAAAAATGTTTCATTCAGCTGCCATTATAAATTAATAAGGTACCTTTTCATTAGAGGATCAGGTTAACATGGCAATTCTACACATATTAAATATTTAAGGACTTAAAATTATATCAAAATCCTTTCTGAGAATATAGGCTTTCAAGGACTCTGTTTTTAGTTCTATTTTTCTTTATTCATCTGCAAAGTTCATTGGGACACTTTTGAGGAAGCCATATTTTTCTTCCATATGTTAACCATCATCCATATATGCTTTTTATTCCAAATGTCCTTGAGAAATGTTACTCAGTGCTACAAGCACGGATGAACAGAGGCTCATGTTGCTTCAAATGTCTCCTGAGTCTGTAAAGCTGGGGAAACCCAATTATTCACTTTAGAATGGCACAACCATCTTACTGGAAAAGGAGCTCTGTCTCGTGGGAAGTGATGGGTAGACTTCTGAAGGACAGGTAACCCCTGAATTCTTACCTGAACTACAGCTTTGCAGATGAACTTCCATCTGCCTGATTCTTCCATCTAAAGCCTTCCTTTTTCACCACAGAGAATTCTCCTTTTTATCCACAGCCTCTCAGCTTTCACATTTGAAAGGACTCCAAAGGGACAAAGCAACCCTTTGCAGTTCAACCTTGATTTAATGAACTGGCAGGGTAAGCCTCACTCAGATGGAAGTGGTGGAAGCACCTGCAATATAGATTTCAGAATGTGTTCATTTAAAGTATTGGGGAAAAAAATCCAAGGACCATGAAATTACTGTTGACTGAAATATGAAGTCTCCAGAATAAGCAAATTTATACCACATAACACCTTGAGGATTTATTTCAAAATGTACTGAGATGCAAAAAAATTAACTTTTCCTCTAAGAAACATTCATTTATCAATCTTCCTGGAACTATTGTTTCTTTACTAGATAGAATCCTTCAAACACTTTGATAGAAGAAATGTACCTCATCAGTCATGACACTCTGTTTTCTATTGAGTACTATGCACAAATCCTGGAAATAAATAGATAAAAACATCCCAAGTAGATACTTGCAGGGCCAGTTAGAGTTTCCTGGAGCACACATAACTGTGAGATTTTCCCTTCCTACAGTCCTTTGTGTGCCATTTTCCTGGCCTTTGAACCAAAACACAGTCCTTGCCATGCCTTGAACGTTGCGGGGGCCCTCTCCTCCAGTTGGTGAAGGTCACAGGTTCACCGCCAATCCACTCCCAGTGGCCAGCACGCACTTGGTCATTCAAACCTGACATGAACCAAAGAAGGGTGCCAAATGATTTTTATTACTTTTACAACTGGATGTCATATCAACCCACTGTTCTAAGCTCTGTAATCACATGCAATTGTGAGCCTACATTCTAAAGCGTGGACTAGGACCTGGGAATCCTCTAAGACACCCTGAGACTATGAGGCTTTGGTGTAAGGCCAGGTAGGAATCCAAATTCTAGCTTCACCACTTGCTAGGTGAACATATCTGGGCAGGTTATTTAACCTCTCTGAGTTCTCCAAGTATTAGTTTTCTCATCTCAGAAATGTATATCTAAGTAGAACTAGCTCTATGTTGAGGATTAAATAAGATAATGTACATAAAGCTCATGACATAGAAGTGTTAATAAATGGCACTTATTATTCATACTTCCTACAGGCAGAGTACCTGTCACAGGGAAACAGATATACTCCTGTCTATTTATCTTCCTTGTGATTCTTGGGTATCATATTTGAAAGTAGCTTATTAAGTATTATTTTTAGTCTGGAGCTTAAGATTTTTTTAATCTGCTACAGTTTTAATAAAAAGCAACTCTTCTCAATTTGCCTCTCTACTCCCACTGGCAATTTTATTTTTTTTTAATTACACTTCAATGTTACAAAGCTCTTAAAATTTTTCTTAAGGAAGCATTCCTGGGATGAATTGAAAGAGGAGCATTTGATGTATATATACTGTGCTGTGTTCTGTGCTATGCTTAGTTGCTCAGTCGTGTCCAGCTCTTTGTGATCCTATGGGACTGTAGCCTGCCAGGCTCCTCTGGCCATGGAATTCTCCAGGCAAGAGTACTGGAGTGGGCTGCCATGCCCTCCTGCAGGGGATCATCCCAACCCAGGGATCAAACCTGGGTCTCCTGCATTACAGGTAAATTCTTTACCATTGAGCTATTAGGGAAGCCCCCATATATATACTGCTGCTGCTAAGTCACTTCAGTCATGTCTTTATTTATCGTGGACTCTGTGCGACCCCATAGACGGCAGCCCACCAGGCTCCCCCGTCCCTGGGATTCTCCAGGCAAGAACACTGGAGTGGGTTGCCATTTCCTTCGCCAATGCAGGAAAGTGAAAAGTAAAAGTGAAGTCGCTCAGTCGTGTCTGACTCTTAGTGACCCCATGGACTGCAGCCCACCAGGCTCCTCCATCCATGGGATTTTCCAGGCAAGAGTACTGGAGTGGGGTGCCAATACTACAATGTTTAAAATAGCTAGCTAGTGGGGAGCTGCTATAATACAGGGAGCTCAGACCAATGCTCTGTGATGATCTAGGTGGGTGAAATGGGGGTCCCTCAAGAGGGAGGGGATGTATACATACAGCTGATTCATGCTGTTGTACAATAGAAACTAACACAACATTGTAAAGCAATTATACTCCAATTTAAAAATAATAAAAAAAATTTTCCCCTCGTCACTCTCTTTTAGAATAGAGATTAAAATAATAGGAAAAAAAAAAGAATCCTGTGCAATAGGATTACCTGGCAGCTCACAAACCAAATTTGACTGTGAAAATGGTCTTTGTTATGCAGCATGTAACCTTCTCCCCATTGGTTCTCATTTGATATTTTGGGGTAGAATAAAATGAAGTACTCTTGGATGGGAATGACTTGTCTCCTTCTGGATTGTTTCTGTGAATTACTGATCAGGTGATGCTACGCCCCAAAACTTTGTGGGATTAGAAAGTTGACATCAGTCATTGTGGACATAGAGAAAATTTATCTTCCAGCCTTCACATAATATTCTCAGATGACTTCAGAATTACACACTCACTGAGTATCACAGAGATTTTAAGAAGCCGCGTGGGTTTATTATTATTTCCTTAAATACAGTATCTTGAAGAGATGATGAGAATATTTACTTTAGTACATCCTGAGAATTCTGCTTCTAAAGTGGCTTGAAAAGATTTGTGACTACTGTTAAAATTGTAGAAAATATTAAAACTTTAGAAAAAAAGGATAAAATTAGGATTAGCTATAATTCTTAACCAGAGATAAAAAAATATTTCTAACTCTTTGGTTTATTTCTTTTTATGTCAATAAAAGAATGCCACTTCATGGCAGATAGATGGGGAAACAGTGGAAACAGTGGCTGATTTATTTTTCTGGGCTCCAAAATCACTGCAGATGGCGATTGCAGCCATGAAATTAAAAGACGATTATTCCTTGGAAGGAATGTTGTGACCAATCTAGACAGCATATTAAAAAGCAGAGACATTACTTTGTCAACAAAGGTCCATCTAGTCAAGGCTATGGTTTTTCCAGTGGTCATGTATGGATGTGAGAGTTGGACTATAAAGAAAGCTGAGCACCAAAGAATTGATGCTTTTGAACTGTGGTGTTGGAGAAGACTCGTGAGAGTCCCTTGGACTGCAAGGAAATCCAACCAGTCCATTCTAAAGGAGATCAGTCCTGGGTGTTCATTGGAAGGACTGATGTTGAGGCTGAAACTCCAATACTTTGGCCACCGGATGCAAAGAGCTGACTCATTGGAAAAGACCCTGATGCTGGGAAAGATTGAGGCAGGAGGAGAAGGGGATGACAGAGGATGAGATGGTTGGATGGCACCATCGACTCAATGGACATGGGTTTGGGTGGATTCCGGGAGTTGGTGATGGACAGGGAGGCCTGGCGTGTTGCGGTTCATGGGGTTGCAAAGAGTCAGACACGACTTAGCAACTGAACTGAACTGATAGGTATATATTATGTGTATATATATCACTTGTATATATACTTTTTTATTCTAAATTATTTCATGCTTCATATGACTGTAGACTGTGTTTTTCACTTAGCACCTTGCCACAAATGCAGTACATTACATATTTTATATATAATATGCATCCATTGTTGAATGAATCTATAAACATAAGGCATTGTTATATCTTTAATATTCTTTCATATGGCTATATTATAATTTATTAAACCATTCCCTATTTACAACTATTTTAAATTTTTTGCCTTTAGAAATAACATTTATGAGTTTTAAAAGATAGACTGTCCAACCATCTAACCATTGCTTATTATCATAGACCACAATTATTTGACCCATGGAAGGGAGACCTTCTCTTTGTGGTCTTGCCTCCCTCCTCAGGGTAACACAGATACTTGCCTATCCAAAATGGCTTTCTTCCACTGATGTCCCAAAGCCATCTCATGTGCTGCCTGGAGATGACAGTTACAAGGCTGCCTTGGTGACTACATGCAAACAGAAAAATCAGAGCATCAGTGACACGGAGTTCAGCATTTCAGCTGATGTGAGATGCATAATGGAAATCAAAGCTAGTTCATCTAGAAAACTGGTATATATGTAGAAAGAACTTCCCAAGATTTTAATACTCATTTTTTTATATTAATGAATATCTGTGGGGGAGGGGGTGCTTGCATCCATGCTAAGTCACAGGGTGGGGTAGATAACAGTAAAGAAGTGATACTGTATTATAATATCTGGGCTTTAAAGCACAAATTCTTTTCAGAAGATCAGCAGCTGTTGACTTATATAGATTAATTACTTAATGTCAAAAAATGACCCCTCTCATGGGAAGTTTATCTCTAAATTGCATAAATTTGGCAATTACCAGGTTAATTTGATTAGTAAAGTAACCCAAACTACCAGATAAAATTACTGGAAGCCAACATTTTGAGCTTGATGTGTTTAGTCAAATGCCCAAATGTATGTGACTCTTTTTCATCCTACTCAGGGAAAGGAGCTCAGCCTCTCTGTCAAACCTTTGTATGTTATGAAGAAATTAAAGCACCTGTTCTTACAAATACATATAAACATTTTCTCCAAAATATAGTTGTATTTTTTATATGTTTAAAGTTTACAGCGTAGTGCCTTGACTTACATAAACTGTGAAATTTGATTACCACAGTAAGTTTAGTTAGTACCCATTTCATATAGTTACCAAAAAAAAAACAAAAAATGTTTCTTCCTTATGATGAGAATTCTTAGAATTTACTCTTAACACCTTTCACATCTATCACACAATAATCATGTTACACATCACAGCCATATGCTTTATCTTATAACTGGCAGTTTATATCTTTTGATTACCTTCATCCAACTCTCCCACCCCAAATTCCTCACTTCTTATAACCACAAATTTGATTCATCTGTTGATGGACACTTACATTGCTTCCATGTCTTCACTTTGTAAAAAAAAAAATACTGTTATAAACATGGGTGCAGATACCTTTTCAACATAGTACTGTCGTTTCCTTTAGACATATTCCCAGAAGAGGAATTGCTGGATCATACTGTAATTCTATTTTTAACTTTTGAGGGGCCTCAATACTCTTCCATGGTGGCTGTACCATTTTACAATCCTACCAACAATAAGGGATTCCTTCTCTCCACATCCTTGCCAGCATTTGTTATATCTTGTCTTTTTCGTGACAGACACTAATAGGCGTAAGAATTCTTTATGAGTTATTTTTGCAGCTAGCTAAGTTATTCCTATAAGCAATATTTGATCCCAATTCTCCAACAGTGCTCATTTAAAACTCTAAAATACTCTAAGCAAAAAGCCAATAGATATATTCTTTTCCTTTTCTTTTTTGATACAAAAAGTTTCAACAACAAAAAAGGGGAAAAAATCACCACACGCTTCTTGCCTAGTTAATATCTATTGATGTTTTAAAAATCAAAAAACATGATTAGTAATACATACTTGTCACAAGTTTACGTTGCTGAACTGAATTTTTTTTTTTCATTTTACCTACAACTATCCAAGCTTTAGATTCATTTCTGAATGCTTTTCCAGATCATGTATGGTGAACATAATCTAATCTATCTCTTAATGGTATTTTTCCTACTAATACAGTCCTTTCGTATGGTATAATGCAATGATGACTCCTAGGCCTTCTGAGATATGTAGGCACTTTTCTACTTCTCTGATTGTCCTCACGGTGCTGGATTCAGGTCATGTGACTTGGTTCCGACGTTTCTGTTTACCGTCGGCTTCTGTCTGACAGTTACAACAGACATGATAGCCGGTTCTCTTCCCTCTCCCTCAGATCCAATATGGCAATTCTGATGTGCTGAGGGTTTAAAACACAGAATATGAAATGTGTATTAAAAATAGCCCAAGGGAGGGTTTGAGGGGCTGTTTCAATTAATGTGACATATTAGAGTGTGGGAGACCTGGGTTCTACTTCCTGCTCTGTCCCCAATTTCCTTATGGATGTAACTTCAGCCTCAGAGTCTTTATCAGGAAGGAATAGATTTTATTCAAGGATATTTAACACCTCCTTCTGCTTTAAGATCCTTGAAACTATCTTTAAAATAAGACTTTGCAAAATCCATTTTAGCTGCTCAAGTGTAAGTTTGATTTCTTTATTGATGCTCTGAGAAGAGCAAGAGCAAGAGGAGAAAAGAGCTATGTTTAGAATAGGTACAATGTTAGGCCACAGTTATTTACAAAAATAAGTATTTAGGCATTTTCATTTTATAAAAATGCCTATCGTTTCCTTTTATTCCCATATACAAATAAAAGAGAGAAAATTAACCATATAGATACAGATATACTATAGAGATATAAAAGTAAAATATAGAGAAACATACAAATAAAAATCTTTTGACATCTCTGAAATCTGAAGACATTCAAAGTGTAGAATTAAAAACATAACCCTGAATTTTTCCAGTTTTAGAAGTAAACATCTACTTCGTTAGAACTTTTTGATTAAATATAGATATATTTTAGACCAACTCTTTAAGGACAGGTCAGCAGGGGTTCCAGACACTCCTGTGGGAAACCAAAATGGTTTCAGAGATAATGATCTATAATAATAGAATTACCAAATGTACAGTGACTGCCTAAGGAAGTGAGCAGATGAGATTATGATATGTAAATTCAAGAAATACCTAATCTCGGAGTCTGGTTCCTCTGGGCTAAAAAAATAATAAAACACCAATGGGGAGGAAAGGAGAAAGGAGATAAAGATTGAGTTGAGTTAGTAATCTGATTAGGGGCAAAGGATAAAGTAAAATTTGCTGTGCTTCTTGAAACATGCGTGCTGTAAATGACCATCTGTAAAGGACCATCAGGTAGCAAGGGAGCCTGAGGAAATATAAATCAGAATTGAAAAATGGTCCCTGAGATCTAAAAAACACACTAGATGTGTATTAATTCTAATTATAGACTCTAAAACCATCTCCTAAAAAGTATTCATGAGAAAGTAAATAGCCAAGTTATAAAATGTTGCAACTATTAATTTTACATCATAGAAAGAATTGATAATTCCCAGGGGAATATTCACTGTTCAAGGCAAAGAGGTTAGAGAAGAAGAGGACCAAATGAACCTGAAAAGTAATGGGTGAGGGGAAGCAGAGGCCCATAGAATGAATGAAAACATGTTGAATGATAGAGGAGGTCTTGGGGTTCAGAGGAAAATTATATTAAGGAGGTAGGCTTGCCATTCAAAAATGTTCCTTTTAAAGTGACTGATCCAAATCTTTTAGTTTGTTTTTAATCTGCTGCTAGATATTTTTTGAAATGCCTCTATTTTTAACTGTTCTTGGGATAATCATTCTTCTTGTCCTTTTGAAATAAAATGCATATTGAAGCATCATACAAAAGTCATCAGGTCAAATATTTATACCTATTCTTCACTTAAAATTAAAAAATTTGAAGCATTTTTAAGATATTTTAAAAATCTCATAGCAAATATTTTTTCTTTACCTCTTATACACCTTGGAATACCATCAGAAATGGTATTTGATAGAAACCTTAATTTCTGGAGCAATATGGTACATACATAACATACACTTCAAAATAGTTTATATTACTGATAGATAATGAGTCACTTTCTAAAATATGATGGAAAATCTCCAGTTGCCCCCTAAAAACTTTCTCTTGTTCTGAAAATTTTTTCAGTTGTACATCTAAAAAAAAGTCTCAGTACAATAGTCTAAAGCAATTCCCTGAAACCAGTTTACAAAATTAATTTCCCAAAGATATGAAAAAATTAATTCTGAAACTGCTTATTACATAATGTTTGATTTGCTATATATGGTCACCAATCCCCCTAAATTAATAGGGGAGGTAGAAAATTTCCATCACTCTTATACTAGATTTTATAATAGTTTACTGCAGAGCAAAATACCTATGTATGTATTTCTTAATATCATTATTCTGAGATTATGATCTTCCAGATTTTTGGTGTCAAAAAACATTTGTTATGAAACCATGGAAATTTAAGGTAATCTTATTGATGTCATGATTTTGCTAACCCTGCATTAGTCTCCTGATGTATTTTTTATTTTATTGATCCATCTAATTGCCCAAATCTGTTTATTTCTGTACACTAACAACAAAATATCAGAAAGAGAATTTGAGGCAATAATCTCATTTACTAGTGCATCAGAAAGAATAAAATACCTAGGGATACCTAATGGAGCAAAAGGCCTGTACTTAGACAACTATAAGGTGTTGAAAGAAACTGAAGATGACAAACAGGTAGAAAGATATACTGTGCTCTTAGGTTGGAAGAATCAATATTGCTAACATGACCATGCTACCCACGGCAACCTACAGATTCAGTGCAACCTCTATCAAATTACCAGTGGCATCTTTCATAGAGCTGGAACCAAAAAAAATTAAATATGTATGGAGACACAAAAACTCCACATACCCAAAACAATCCTGAGAAAGAAGAATGGAGTTTGAGGAATGATACACCCTAACTTCAGACTATAATATAAAGCTACAGAAATCAAAAGAGTGTGGTACTGGCACAAAAACAGATACATAGATCAATGCAACAGGATAGAATACCCAGAAATAAACCCACACACTTATGGTCAATTAAATCTATGACAAATGAGACAAGAATATACAATGGAGAAAAGATAGTCTCTTCAATAAAGAACACATACACACAATAGAATATTACTCAGCCATAAAGAGGAATGAAATAATGCCAATTGTAGCAACATGGATGGACCTAGAGATTATCATACTGAGTGAAGTAAGTCAAGGAAAGACACTTATATATGGAATTTAAAAAATAATACAAATGAACTTATTTATAAAACAGAAATAGAGTCACAGACACAGAAAACAAACTCATGGTTATCAAAGCATCAAAGGGAGAGGGACAAATTAGCAATTTTGGAGTAGCATTAGTATCTATTAAAACCATACTAAAACATCCACTTACACCCACTAGAACCACTAAAATCACAGAGACTGACGATGTTGCAGAGTAAATGGATAAATTTTGTCAATATTTGACCCAAGTTATCTTTCATTGAGTGTTCTGTTATCTAATCGCACTTTGTGCAACCCATCTGGTTTCATAACCATCAATGCCTCTTATATTGTTATAGGCTTGGTGCTATGAGATCTTTCATTGTTATATATTTCCAAATCAGTGGGCTGGGATTCCTATTTAATTAATAAATGATAGACTCTTCCATGCTGCTGACTCAGACAATCTCCTGACTTTCTTCAAAAGTTTGAGATGGAGAGGCTAAAAAATAAAACTGTGACATAGGCACAGTTTATCATAAAAGAGCTATGAAACATCATTAAGGTCAGCCCAAATCTGTTCTGAACTACAGAACTCCCTCCAAGCTCCTAAAACAAAGCCAGGTAGATGTTAGACACTCAACACTTGAATGAATGAAGAAACACTAGAGTTCCATGAGGAAAACAGAAACATTAACAAAGAAGCATCAGCCAAATGAGAAATGGGGTTTCTTACTGTTCCCTGCAAGCTTGGGCAGCTGTAGTCCACGTGCCTTTCTGCTCTGTGATCAAGGAGTGGCAGTAGCCTGAATGACGGTGCCACCCAGCTGGGCAGGATTTATCTTCCACCTCCTGAAAAATAGTTGTCCATGCTCACATCATAATGGTCTTTACAATCTAGAGTCTATTCTCAACACAGAGAATCCTGTGAGTCCTCTAATGAAAATAATTTTGTCACTAGAAAGGAGGTCAGCCCTAATCCCCATTCTCCACTTTGAGAAACACAATGGCTTCTTATGGGACACGGTAAAGTCAGCCATGTTTTAGTTTTACACCTTTAACATTATAATAATTGAATAAAATAAGTAAGCCTCTTTTTAAATTGTAGTGCTTAACTACTGTGTTTTGTGATTTTTAAAGCATTAACTGGCCATCTTATCCTCTTCCCCCTCAAAGCATAACACAGCAGGCAGAGGAAACAGCAGTGGACAGGGCGCCTCCTCTCCCTCTCCTGGGTTATGATGGGACTTGCTACAAGTAAAGGGATGTGGCTGCTCGGCCTGTGTCCCACCTTGGTGTGGGGGCTCCAGGATCTCCAGGCAATTCCATCGCACTTGTACAGTTTTTGGAGGCTTTCTTCAAAGTGGAAGAGTCCCTTTAAGTCCAGTGTGCAGTTCTTTGGGAATGAGGGCAACGGGTCCTATGAGAAGGAAAGGTAATTTAGATCTGACACCCTGTAAACTGATCACACTGTTACCTCTTTTAGGTTATCATTTGCTGAATAGTGTTTGAACTGAGAAAACTATCCCCAAACTTGAAGGCTGTTTTTCAGCTCAGGAAACAGCTTATTGTAAGGAGAGTAGGAAGTGAAGAGATTTTCATACCTGTCTGGGGAAGTGTGAGCCGGTTGTGGATTCCTCCTTATCGGCTTGAGGCGGTTCCGCCACTTTGGTTGTCTTTTGGGGCTCACTAATAAAGGATACGTTGGCCTTCCTTCTGCGAGCTGGGGAGCCGTCATCTTCCAGTTTCAGGGAAATTACCCCATGATACTTGAGGAAATCAGCAAACAACAGTGAAGACAAAACAAACAACAAGACAGAAAACAAAAAATTTGTTGTAAAAACAGGCAATCTAAACACTGGATCAAGATAAAGAGATAAATGGATGTTTTCCTGACCACCCAAGCCTCTAAACAAAATTCAAACAGGATTTTAAGGAAAATATATAAATATAACAGTTACGAAAGGTAGTTTCACTAGATATTTTGCATCCATAAAATACAAAAAATTTAGCAATCCTCTCAGACTCAGACAGAGGAGCCTGGCAGGCCTGGGGGTTGCAAAGAATTGGACATGACTGAGGGACTGATAACACGCATTGCTTACACAGTATATATGCTTACGTTATAGATGATGTCTGTTCTATTTCTATAAACAGAGGATGGAGGAACCTGAAATCAACAGAGGAAATAAACAGGAACAAAGTTGGCTTGAATAATAATTCGTAATAGGGCAAAACCCTTCCAATAAGATTTTTTAGTAACCAAAAATTTCTAAACGTATTTTTTAAAGAGTTTCCAGGCCCAAATAATTGGAATTTTTAAAAAGTCACTGGACTAATCACAACTTATCAGTGTTGACTCATCTATTCTTCGTCCCAGTTAGAAAAGACATCCTTGTTTTTTTGGTACATCTATAGTGCACAGAGGTCCAAGAAACACACACACACACACACACACACACACTTACTCATGAGTGTATGCCTGGTGAGAATGCTATGCTAGTAAATTCAAAGCCATGGTTTCCACACCCAAATAATCTCATTCTTTTTCAGGACCACGAGTCATTCCCTATCTGTCTTGATGACAAAAGGAATCAAAGCAGAAATCATATGGATGAGTCAGAATATCTATCACTTCAGCCAGTACAATTAATGAACTATGCTGATGTTTGTATGTAAAAGCCACTTCACGATGGTCCAAGGAACCATGAGAATGTCTATGGCCCCCATTCACTGTAAGAAGCAAAACAGCTTCCTCAGCATTCCAGATTACTTATTAAGATCCTTTGATCCCTTTCATATGCACTCCACACATCAAAACCCAGGAGGTCCCCATCCTTACTGTTTTGCCATCCCCTCGGGTCCTAAGCTTCACTGGGGAAAGATCTTCAGAACCAAAGTCCCACAGGGCGTCACCCCTGGTGACTGCTAACTGCTTGGAAGCTGGAAGGGGTCTTCTTTCCAGATGAAAGGAATCAGAAGTGGTGGGTGAGGAAGCCCCTGCGGAGAGCAGGTGCCAAATGCCCTTCTCCCATGCACTGGGCATGCTTGGATTGAAGGCATATGAAGGATGGCACTGCCCTGGTGGCACACAAAACGGCAGGTCAGTTCATTTTACACAAACAGATAAGTGATCACATCGACGAAGCTTGTCATTAAATTCAGATGGATGATTTTCCCACCAGATGTTGTCTTGCTGCCATTTGCCAGAAACCCCTTTACTCTTCATCAGTTTCCATACAAGAAAGCTATGCCCTTCTGCACATCTACAGCGTGATTATGAGTCATGAAATTCATTTCACAAGCCACAGATGAAAATCACTGTGGTGACTTTATAATCATCCCATCTACTTGGGAAATAGACTGCCTTCATCTCATATCAACAGAACTCCTCCGTGTTATTGGGTTTATTCCCTGATCAAGTATCATTCCACAAACACTTTTACTTGTTAACCCTCTCACCAGTCTCCATAGGTAGAAACTGGAATTGTTGGAAGATGTTAGTGAAATCAGATAACAGTTATTCAGATGAGACTTCAACTGTTAAAGCAAAGACTCAGTCAATCTTAATGGCTCTCCTTTGATTAAAAATATTGCCAATTAGTATGAAAAAAGTCTAAACCCAGAAGCACGTTTGGATACCTTATACTTCATCTGTCAAGTGTGTACTTCATCTATTTATGTACTTAATGTGACCAGAAAAGTCTACTGGAAAAAAAAAAAAAAAAGAATTTGGTGAGGCAAGGTGGTGCAAAGAGATGTGGAAATATGAGTATGGTAAAGGAAAGAGGAAAGTGTCTATATTTATTATAGAATGAGAAGGAGAAGTGGAGATAACTAAGCGAAGAAAAATATATGGCCCATAGGGCATGACCAGTGTAAAAATTGGAGTGTAAGACTAAGCATTGTAACTGGACACTTGTCAAATGCTAAAAAGACGAATAAGTAGAGGGTATTTGGCAGGAAAAAGTCAGCGTACCAAGGACTTTGGCTGATCTTTATTTAGTTCACAGGTTGTTCTTTAGCATATACCATCCAGGACCTGTTTGGCTCTGCAACCCAAGGTTATTCATTAATATTCTCCAGCTGCTCCTGAATCCCCACGCCAGCTGCACCTTTCACATCTATTTTCCTCCCATTCCTTCCTCCCTCAGAATTTTCGTGGTCACACTACAGCGAGGGCTCAGATTTTAGGCATTAAGAGCTCTCTTCCACAGAGGAAGGTAATTATAGCCCTACAAACTCGGGGCAGGGAAATAATTGTCGATAGATTCTCACCAACATTGTTTCCCCCTTGGTGAGAACAACAAACGGGTAGGGGAAAAAAAACAATGAGGCACTGACTTGTTGCTTTTCTCAAACGATCGTTCTTAGCAGGAAGAAAGCCACATGAAGCAGAAAGCAGAATAAAGGGCCTACATCATGACCGAGGTTGCTTTCTTGACAAGAAATGAAGCATTTTGGTTTGAAAACGTTATGCAGCACACTGGCTGTCGAAAGTAAGCGGCTACAGTGCCAAGACTGCTCGTGATTTCAAGATGAGGATCAAAAGAATACCTCCTTTTGAGTCCAAAATTTTCACTGCAGTTTTTGTCTTCGTGCCAAGAACCGCATTCACAGGGGAGTTCAGAATTACTTCAAAGACCTCATCATCTTCCTCTAATCCGTCATAGGTAATTGCTATATTCCACATCTTAGTTGACATTCCTACAAGAAGTAAACATTTTAATTACTCTTTAATTGCTATTTCAATCAACTAGGTGTCAGCGAAATATATTAATTAACATGTCTGCAGCCAGACTGCAGTAGCCTGAGTGAGCCATTGTACTGCAACCAACTTGCTGAAGTCGTGCTGTTCTCCCAAATAATATTAAAAGACCCCATTTGTTCCTGGACAATGATGATTCCGTTTAAATGCAAACACTGTAACAAAAAAAAAGCAAGCTGCATTAGGGAAGGGATGAACAAAAAATGGTGAGCTGTTGAGACCCCAAGACTTTTTTTTTTTTTTTTGAGAATTTTTTCCTGACCTGCCCCTTCTCATCTTAAGAATAAACAAGTACTGCAATCTTAAAATCTTAATAGTTTGAAAAATCTTAACATGTTGATGCAGTCACAAGTGATTATTGGATGGTACTCCATGCTATTCATGGACCCCTTGAAATGATTGATTTCTAACGACAGCTGCTTCCATCGGCTGCCCTACTTCCTGAGATACTTGTAGCCCACAAACGCTTTTTCTGATGATGTAATACTCCAGAGTTTGATATCCTCCTGTGGAGAATTTATAGGCTGAGGGGTTCTAGAAATAGATGGAGCCAATTATTTTTTTTTCTCTTTCTGTCTGCCTCTGTTCACGGAGTTACAATCAAGCTTGGATCACAGTAACTTTGCGAACTTAAAACAAAACAGTTTTGATGTTACAAATGTATCTCCAGCCATCCTGTCACCACTCAGATGGGATGCAAAGCAACCCCGGAAACACAAAATTAATGTTGGAAGAAACTTCAGAGATTGTCGAATCTTGACCATTTTCCATGACATGAATAGCAGGACATCCACTCCAAGGGTTTATTTAGAAGAAAAAGAGTTGGCAGGAAGAAAAGAAAGTATTGTTTAGTGGAAAAAAATGGCTCAATTTTAAGGGGGAAAAATAAACTTATGGTGTAAGATTCAAGAGCTAAGTTTTGAAACTTTATTCTGGGTCATTTACTCATCAGCTATTCAAGTACTTGTATTTCTATGTGCTAAGTCTTTCAGTTGGGTCCGACTCTTTGCAAACCCCTGGACTGTAGCCTGCCAGGCTCCTCTGCCCATGGGATTCTCCAGGCAAGAATACTGGAGTGGGTTGTCATGCCCTCCTCCAGGGGATCTTCCTGACCCAAGGATCAAACCAGCATCTCCTGCATTGGCAGGCAGATTCTTTACCACTCCCATGAGCTCATCTACATAAATAGTTAAACATGTTTTTTCTAGCCTTCTCATCTAAAAATCTGAATTCTTTTCTCATTGTTCTCATCTGCCAACAGATACAGAACAGACAGTAAATACTACACGTATGTGGGCTCCAGAGTTGGAAAGACCAGGAGGGCGGAATAGGAAAACAACATGAGCAAAGTCAGAGAGCAAAGCAGAGGCCTTAATCAGGAGGGCTGAGCAGAATAGCTGGCTGGAGTAGAGGGGTCTTGCCAGGGAAAAGAGGTGATAAGGCAGCACTGACATCTTGTAGCCAGACTGCAGACAGCCCTGGACCCTAAGTGGTCAGATCCAGACTTTAAACCACAGGCAACAAGGAAGGCTCTTGAAAATGGGTGTCTTAGAAAACTGAAACTGCAAAGTGTTATGTGGGAAGATTTAGGGGCCCAGGCAGGCAAGCAAAGAAGCTGGAAGTTGGGAGTCCACATAGGTAGCTGTTGTAATAAACTGGCATGAAGAGAAAAGAGACTTGACAATGAAGAAAGCATATGAATACTAGGGCTTTTAATAATTAGAGAGCTGTTTTGACTCTCAAAGCCCATAAAGTTAAGCAGTGGTCAAATAAAAATCCAATACAAAAAATTTTTTTCCAAGTCTCAACCATTTGCCCTCTTATTTTAAGAATTTTTTTTTAATTATAGTACCCCTCATCCTCCCACCTTTAAAGAAAGCCCCTTAAAGTTTTTTTTTAAAACCTTATGGAATAGACCATATAATTAGAGAAAATCTATTTCAAGTTTCATTGAAGTACTTTTGATTTGCTTGCCTGAATTTCAACTCTGTTTCTATGTCTACCACGTGTGCACATAGGACCTACTTTTTTTTGGTTAATGAGGTTAGAAATAAGAATTTTCTAAGTCTTTCTTTTTCCTTCCTGTCCCGCCTTCAAGGTGAAAAGTATTTGTGAAAGCACAGTGATTATAAACAATTTCAGAAGGCTTGAACTGGCCCCCTGTTCCCATAAACAAAAGGTGCTGAAGAGGAAAGAGAAGTGTCAGGTTATGCAGACAGAGCCCACTTTACAGAATGAGTTAATTCCTGGATATTTTCCTGCAAAACAGATTTCACTATTGAAAGACATTTTCTCAATGTTTTTTTTGCAAATGCCACATGAGAGATCCGTTCCTTTGGAAAACATTTTGACTCTTAGGCACAGTGAAGTCTCAATTAAGAATGCAGCAAAGCCTTCAAGAACACCTATTTTAAAGAAAAACAAGCATTTTATTAAGAATAGTTGCACTTAGACTCAAGATTAGACACAATCACAGGACGCCAAGTAGTCAGGGTTTGTTTTCGATTTGGCACAAAACTGCAAGGTGAGTATAGATCACTAGAGCTTTAAAAAGTCCCTCAGTTTCTCTTCAGCCTCCTCCAAGAGCTCGCCAACCTTAAAATATTCACTCTGATTTCTCAACCTCTGTTTCTTCCCCAATCATAGAAGCTGCTGCTTTTAAAGAAATGAACAGATTACTTTGGGTAAAAGGGGTGGGAATGGGGATGAAGACATCAGATCTGAAAGAGGTAAGGATTAACAATATGGGAATAAGTAAGTATTTGCAGGATCAGTGGACAGGGGGAAATGTAACATTTTCTAAAGGAAGATATCAGTTTATGAAAGTTTCTGGCTAATGAGCTCCAAAACAATGAGCAGCCAAGTGCTGTTTCATTTATAAACTATATTTACTTATTTTCTTCAAATGTTTAAATAATCTCTAAACTCTTAACTATTTAGAGCCTCCAGAGGTCTTTAGTATCTACTCAAAACAGCATGCAAACTCTTCCAGAAAAATGGGTATTTCTCTTACCCGGAGGAACCTGCAAGGGGACTGCTCAAAATCCACCCAAAGCCCAAATCACTCCTGATCTTGTCACAAACAGACCTCGAGTAATAAAGATGACAAACAACAAAGACTCTTGCCTCTCAAAAAGTGGAAAGACTGAACCTGTCTTAATCTGAAGTACATACAGGTCACAATGCAAATGTATCAAAGTCCTTTCGCCTTGAGGTTTATCAGAACCAGTGCTGGTGGCAACTCAAGGGTAAACTTCAATACGTAATAGGAATAGTTCTCACCAAGGGTGGTCAGGCTGAGGAACAGAGGCAAATCAGAAACTTAAGCATCATAGGAAGGAGGCCAGTAACAATACTGGGGTTGTTGTTGATCAGTCGCCCAGTCGTGTCTGACCCTTTGCGACCTCATGGACTGCAGCACGCCAGGCCTCCCTGTCCCCCACCTTCTCCCAGAGTTTGCCCAAGTTCATGTCCATTGTATCAGTGATGCCAACCAGCCATCTCATCCTCTGACACCTTTTTCTCCTGCCCTCAATCCTTTCCAGCATCAGAGATTGCTGCATGTGAAATGTGAGGCTCTTTTTTAATAGGTTGTGTCACTCAGAAATCGCTACATGGAGTCCTAAACTTATTTGGAAATAAGGGCATTACAGATGCAATTCACATAAAGTCATACTAGAGTGGAGTGGACTCCTAATCTATTATGACTAGTGTTGTTTTAAAAAGTGGGAGTCTGGACACAGACACACACAAGAACGCCCTATTGAGACAAAGGCAGAGATCGGGTGATACAGCAGAAGCCAAGGAAGCCCAGGGATTCCAGCAGAGCATCAGATCATGGAAACGAGGATGGAGCAGACTCCCTCTCAGCCCTCAAAAGGAATCAACCCTGCCCACATCATGATCTTGAATTTCTAGCCTCCAGAACTGTAAGAAAACAAATTCCTGTTTTTAAGCTACCAGGTTTGTGATACTTTGTTAGGACAGCCCCAGCAAGTGAATACAGTCACCTAACATCATACAACTTGCAGCCATGTCCAACTCTTTGTGACCCCATGGATTGTAGCCCACCAGGCTCCTCTGTCCATGGAATTCTCCAGGCAAGAATACTGGAGGGGGTGGCCATACCCTTCTCCAGGGAATCTTTCCAACCCTGGGATCAAACCTGGTTCTTCCATACTGCAGGCAGATTCTTTACTGACTGAGCCACCAGGGAAGCCTGAACTGCAGAAAGACATTCTTTTCTATGTTTAATAGTAAGTTATCAGTTTTGGAGTGGTGATGGTATTCAGGCAATTTTGTTTTGCCTTTGCAAAAACGTCAGAGGTCAGTGGCAGACAATGGCAAAAGTTTTGATCAGGTGGCCGATTCTCAGAGTACAGAACACATCCTCTGCAGGAGAGCACAAAGGTACAAGCCCTGGCTGCCTCTCAGAGCCTTTCCATTCACCTCTGGGCAAATGATTGAGGTCTATCCCACACAGATGGTAAGAGAGAGAACCATGCAGTACAGTGAGGGAGAGCTACCAGCCCCCATCTTTAGCAGCCAGGGAAAGGGGGCATGGCTTCCGTCTTGGTGCTCCCGCCAGGCACAGTTGCCAAAAGTATGTCTGTCTTTTGGGCTAAGTCCCCTTCTTCTGCTGCTATCTCCTCTAGGAAGTCTTCTAGGATTTTTCTCAGCCAGAACAGTGGCACATCCTTGGGGTCCCAATGCACTCTATCAATGAGTTGTTCTCATGTCTGTATTTCCCAAAGGATAGAACATCTGTGGGGGCTTCCCTGGTAGCTCAGCTGGTAAAGAATCCATCTGCTCTGCAGGAGACCCCCGTTCAATTTCTGGGTAGGGAAGTTCCCCTGCTACCCACTCCAGTATTCTCAGGCTTCCCTGAGGAGGCTCAGATGGTAAAGAATCCACCTGCAATGCAGAAGACATGGGTTTAATCCCTGGGTTAGGAAGATCCCCTGAAGAAGGGAATGGCTACCCACTCCGGTATTCTTGCCTGGACAATCTCCATGGACAGAGGAGCCTGGTGGGTTACAAACAGTCAGACATGACTGAGCAACAAAACACAGTACAACATAGAACATCTATGAGAGTAGGCTCCATGCTTTTATACTCTCTTTGCACCTAGCAAAATTTTTCCAAAGGCTTAAAGCAAAATAGGTGCTATCTAATTAAATAATAATTTTCCCTGAAAGCTGCTTGTATCAAGCTATTCCACGACAGATAATTTAGAAATGCCCTTTAGGAATCCACATGACTATAACATTCTGAAATTTTCCATCAAAATATGAGGCAATTACATTATTTCGGCTTTGTGTCAGACCTTTAAATCATGTTTTTAAATGGCCTTTCTTCTGGATTTTTGGATGTTTGCTTTAATATTTTATACATTTTATTTGTTATGATCTTTCATCTCATTTAAAATAAATATCCACCAGTAATAAAATAAAATACAAAGCACAAAACCTCAAAGCCAAACTGATCTCTCTGGAAGCGAGGTAATACTGTTCCTTGAGGAGTTCTAGTTGGCTGAAGTTGCATAATAGTCTGTCTTTTCCACAATCTCTAGACTGTCTTACAAAAACATGAAACAAACTGTAGACACACAGTGTACCTGGGTCAAACTGCACCAGCTTAGATGGAGTCATGGTGAAATCCTTTCCAACTGTAGCTGACACTTGGTTGACCTCAAGAGAGAAAAAAGAGAAGACATTCTTTTAACAAAAATATGCTGTGATAGAGAAATGCTGAGTCTAATCTCATACTAGACTAACTCATGTTCTTAAATCTGTTCCTAACATAAACTATCTTTTATTATAATACATCATTTTGGATCCATCTTCCTTAAAGTTACCTTTTTTCCTAGACTAATATCAATGGAAGGACACATAAAACTTTTTATTTTTTGGCTTCTCCTTTATAAATAATTCAGTTGTTGGAGAAAGTAATGTGAATTTTAAACAATATTTTTCTCTTTGCTACAGATACCATTTTATTCCATAGCCTTCCCTCTACCCCAACATGGTCCTAAAATCACGCCTTGGGGGAAGGGAGGGGACAAAGGAGAGAAGAAAAAGTGGGCTCTCCTGACAAATAGAGGGCTGCTCTGTCAGTCAGTTGGAGGGATCCTGCAAGCTCAGAGCGCAGCCTTCGGACCAAATGAATGAAAACAAGTCTGGTCCATTCTCCTGTCTGGATGAAGCCATTCCCCTTCACAGACAGGAATGAGGGATCTGTGGGGATGACCAACCTGGGGAACAGCCACACAGAGGCCATCAAAACCTGAACTCAGGGCTTTAGAAGTTTCTTCAAGTAAGTTGTTTAAAAAAAAAAAAAAATTGCTCTAATCTAAAGAGACTACTGACTGCTCCCCTGTTCCCCTTTCCTGGGGCTGAAGGACAGAGATGATTTAAGGACTCTGACATCATGCCCTTAACTTCCCCTGAGGAGCCTAAATATATGTGAAGAACACATATTTAGTTTGAAACATGGTTGAAAAAAGTTTGAAAAAGAGGCTTCAGCTGGTTTGAAAAAGAGGTCATTGAATGAGATGTTTGGCAAAGTGGGTTACTCATTCCTTCACTTTCTTACAAGGGATGAAGGGCACAATTCAAAATGCACAAATTCCTATTTCTTTGGTCTCAGACGTGATCTCCATTTCTACCAAAGCCCCTAACATCTGCCAGTGGTCTGCAGTGGAAATGCTTTGCTCAAGAAGAGTACTGCCAGGTGAATAAAGATGCACACGTAGAGACCCAACATGTGGACACAGTGCGGGGAGGAGAGGGTGGGACGAACTGGGAGAGTAGCTTTGACATATATACGCTACCAGTGTAAACCAGCTAGATATAGTGATACATGGACATATATACACTAACGTGTGTAAAACAGATAGCTACCACGTGTGAAACAGACAGCTGCTATATAGCATACGATGCTCAACTTGCTGCTGCTATGACCTAGATGAGTGGGCTGCAGGTGGGAGGGAGGAAGGTTTAAGAGGGAGGGGATATATGTATACACAGAGTTTATTCACTTTGTTATACAGCAGAAACTAATGCAACGTTGTAAAACAATTATACTCCAATAAAAAAAAAAGAAGAGCACTGTCTCCTAAGCCCCTATTTGCCCTTTCTCTACGATGCCAAGGCTCCTCCCGAACAACCTTTCCCTGTGGAAAGGCAGCCCATTGTACACCTGTACCCACCATATGCTGGGAGTTACACTTCCCCGTGTGGTTCTTGCACGTGCAATTACCTAGTATTTACCACCACTGAGTTCACAGAATCCTACGTGGGAAAAGAAATGGGCTAAGGTGAAGTGGTTGCAGCAGCCAGTCCGGTGCAGGTTGGTGATTCAAACTAAGGCAACAACAGAGAGTAGAAGCACTTTCTTAAGCAGCCAATCAGCTCTGGTCTAAAGTGGCACGCTGTGCTGTGGGCAGAGTGGTCCCTGAAAGACTCAGGCTGTTTGAGAAAGGCCTGCAGACACAGCTGGCAGCTTTACTGTGCATGCTCAGCTTCAGCAGACAAAAGATTCCCTGTCACACCAGGTCTTTTCTTCCTGTCTGGCAAGGTGAACAGTTCTGTGGCCCAAAACTCCAGCCTAGAGCATATGGTGCTCTCTCTGGAGGCCCAGATTATTAGGAAACCACCACGCAGTCTTTTTTTTTCCATAACCAATGTACTGGGAAGTTATAGGGGACATCAAGTTATCTGATCCTTTAACAATCATAAAGCACCCATAGATCAGGAAAACAGAACCTATGCCCACTGGAAAGATAAATGCTGAGTCTGGTATATAGTATAATCTACATGCACAAGGTTCTGAAGGTGATTTGAACTTATTGTAATTGAGACTTCACTGAGATGGCATTTCCCCCCAGAACCTAATATCACTGCTTTTTTTTTCCCCCTCTAGATTGAGGAGGAAGCCTTTATCAGCATTAGTATGTACAGGCTTTTCATGCTCTCATTCTCCCAATGTGCAGTTTTTCTAGAGACTTCTTAAAAACCTTTCCATTCTGGAAGCCATGGTTGTGCTCCATGTTCCATGTCAGTGGAAAGAAATAGCAGGTGACTAGTCCAAAATAATTATTGAAAATTTCTTATATTTCAGGCTGCCTCTATTGCTACATAGCCTCTTAATTTTGCATGACTTGGGTGATGCTTAAGACAGGTGTAATCCCTGATTTTTCTCATCCATTGAGACCATAGGTGATCTTGGTGCATGCTAAGAGAAAGCCATACAGGGACTGAAGTTTGCAGACAACTTTCCTTTCCAAAGCAGAGTTTGGCCCAAGTTCACTAAGTTGGATAGATCTTATGAAATCAAACTTCAAGAGTTAAAGACCAGATTTTAAAACTAAAGATGGGTTAGAAATAGCATATGGAGGAGCTAATGTATCTTGATAAATGATGGAGGGACAAAGAGGTTTTGTACTTAGACTTTCTGGAACAGAGCAACACTCCTGCAGTTTGAAGTTGCCTTAGTTACTCTGAGTTTCTCTAAGGAAATAGTCAAAGGCACCAACCAGCAACCTAGGCTTTAGCTTGAAAGATGATAGTTTAGAGTTGTTACCTGTACAGTCACGAAGGCTGAGTCCATGGAATATCCCCTTCTGGTAATCTCCAAGGGCAGCATGCCCATATTCTCACAGACCTCATATTCAGTCCGCAACCACTCAATATGAGACCACTTCAGTTCCAAACTAGGCATGTAAGAAAAGAAAAAAGAAAATCATGAGAAATGCAAAGTGGAAGCCTGTGGGGCTCCTCTGCTGGGTATAAAACAACCACTGGTCCAAACTGGGAGAAAAAAGTGGCTCATCAACCTACACCAGTGCTACAAACTCCTTGCACATGTTTGGTACCTTTTAGTTCACAAAGAACATCTACTAGCATTATCTCATTCGTTACTCTCAATGCTGCTGTGAGGTAGACAGAGCATGTATTAGAATTCTATTTTATGAATGTAGAAATAATATTAAAAGTCTATCCAAGGTGTGCGGTTATCAATGATAAAGGAAGGGACTCAAATTTGAGAGTGTTTGGAAGGGAAAGGAGCAGGTGGTTAAGTTCAAGGAGACATTCATTTTTGGAAAGAATATTGATATGAAACTTCTCTCCTATATTTTGGCCTCCTTCAATGGTACAAGAAGATCATTTCCAGGCACAGATCTTCTCTAAACTCAGGTTCAGTTTAATAACAAGATGTCTTTGAGGAGTGTCTAGGAATTAGAATGTGCATGTATTTTACAAGTTTACCCATCCCTCCTCTGTGTATGTGAAGGGACTATACTAACATATAGCTTGATTGCAGCTATACAACTGAATAAACCTGATAAAGAGAGAATGGTCTTTTTTTCCACACTATGTTTAGTGAGTCCGAAATTTGATAGAAACTGACTTCTTTAATCCTCATAATACAAAGAGGTATTTTTTTGTCTTTTTCCTTTTCTTCAGAAAAGAACACTGAGCTTGCTGCTGCTGCTGCTGCTAAGTCGCTTCAGTCGTGTTCGACTCTGTGAGACCCCACAGACGGCAGCCCACTAGGCTCCTCCGTCCCTGGGATTCTCCAGGCAAGAATACTGGAGTGGGTTGCCATTTCCTTCTCCAATGCATGAAAGTGAAAAGTGAAAGTGAAGTCGCTTAGTCATGCCTGACTCTTAGCGACCCCATGGACTGCAGCCTACCAGGCTCCTCCGTCCATGGGATTTTCCAGGTAAGAGTACTGGAGTGGGTTGCCATTGCCTTCTCCAACACTGAGCTTAGAGAGGTTAAATAACTAGCTTGAAGGCAAAATGCTATGACAAAGCTAACAGACAGCAGAGATAGAGTCCTTAGCATAAATCTGAAACCAAATGTTCCTTCTCTAGCATTCTTCTTCCCAACTAAAGTTCTCCATGACTCTTGTGATCTGAGCTCAAGCAGTGGGCTACAATTTTATCTTTATCCTGAAATATTTCCCTTTTTGAGGTGAGAAAACTTGAAATGGTTCACCTGAACAGTTTTCTTCAAAGATTTTCTTACATTTTTTTACCCCCTGTAACCGGCAGCAACATAAAAGACATGAACAGTCTTCACTATGATCATTTAAGTCACTTCCATTTTTTTTGGTTTTATTCATTTTCCTTTCACTCTCCATTCATAAAACCCTCAGAGTTTGCCTTACTGTATTCCCAAACTTCCACTTAGATTCAGGTCTTTCCTCTAGACTTTTAAATTTACTTCTTACAGTGTTTTTCTTTGCAGAGCTAGAAATTCTGGGTGCTACCGAGTAGAGTGTGGAGTTCACAAATTTCAAAGAACACGCCACACTTTCCTGGACATCATTCCTAATAGAGAGTAATAAGTTTGTCCTCTAATCAACCCTTTATGTCCTTGCACCAATCATGTGCCACAGCCACATCCTATATATTAAGTTCACTAGCAAAACTCAACAGCACTGTGTTCTACTCTACCAACCAGCAGCCAGTGAGACAATGGTAGTGTGGAAGCATGGACTTATTCTAGAGCTTCAAGAATTTGTATTCATATATGTTTATTCAATCAATAGATGTGACATTTATTGTTATTGGCATGCTGGGCTTCACAAAATTTTGACATGAAAATAGGATACTTATATTAAATAATATTGGGAACCTCATGGGCCTTGATGAAATCGATTTCAAATCTGACAGGAGACAGATCAAGAAAGAAAGAAATGACAATGCTTAAAGAATCACAAGATAACAAGCAACACGGATGTTATAAACGCCAATAGAAATAACATGTTGCAAAGAATTCCTCAAGGATCCAGCCAGATAAGAAAGGGGAACAAAATCAACAAGAATGATTGGAAGAGAAAACAGAAAGATAAAACAGGAAGAAAAAGGGAGCAGTGGGAACCAGTGAAATAAATACACAGAGATGGATTTCAACTAAGTCTGCGTAAGGTTCAAATGAGTTTCAAGGTTCAATCTTCTAAGAATCTATGCATTGCTAATGCTAACCACGACCAGCAAAAATTCATCAGTGTCACTCTGCAGGTCCAGATGACCTTGAGGCCTAAAGTGAAGTGTGATTTGATTGCTGATCTAGATCCATAAGGGGATCATGCAGAGTGACATTCAGTTTCAAAGCATTAAGGGTTTTGGTGTTTGGGAACACATCACCCTGATACATCATTGGAATGCTGCATGATGCTTAGAGGTTAAGGTTGTAATTACACAATGTTCTATTTTACTTTCTTATAACTATTCCCTACAAATAATAAATGCCTATTTGAAAGCTACGAAATTTAAGCCAGGCTATATATTTTTCAGAAAAATATTTAAATCATGAGGCACTTGCATACCCAGAGGATATGTGTGACACATGCTTTGAAAGTGTTTTTTGTTTTCTGCAGTATTGTATTTAAAAAGGCCTTTCTACACTTAGCCTACAGTTGCTTAAACTCAACACAAACACTTGAAAGAAAAGTTAGAGATGTAGTCAGTCACCTGGGAATTCTCCCTACAAGAAGCCACACAGATAGATGTTTGGTATCATGCAGATAACCAGATGCAGAAGCCCATTAGAGAACTGTGGAAAGCTCTGGATTGGGAGGTGTCAAGCAGATGGGGGTCGGTTTACATCTTCACATTTTAATGACCCCCCTCTTCTCATTCTGAAGTTTACAGACACACTTTCTGTGAAACCCACATGGCAATCATTGTGAGTCAGCAGGACGCAAAAACTCCTCAAGCCCTGAGGTCAGGATTTCTTGGCCTGGGAACTACTGACATTTGGGACCAGGTTTCTTTGTGGTGGGAGGCTGTCCTGTGCACCGTAGGATGTCTCCCAGTGGGGACTTCCTCACTGATCTAGTGGTCAAGATTCTGCCTTCCGATGCAGGGGGCACAGATTCTATCTCTGGTCAGGGAATTAAGATTCCACATGCTATGGGGTGCAGGCAAAAAAAAAAAAAAGTTTAGTAACATCCCTGGCTTCTACTTACTAGATCCACTAGAGGCAGCCATGCCATTCCATTCCAGTTACAACAGTCAAAACTGTTTCCGGACATTTCCAAATGTCCCTCACAGGGAAAGTCATCCCCAGGCGAGAAACCTTCCTGAAGTGATTTCACAGACTCATCACAACGGAAAAGTCTATTTAATCTATAAGCCAAGTTTTGGTTCTCAACAACTGTCATGAATGAAAGACATAGTCTGCGGGGTATGCTCAGACTATTTAATTTCTATTCCTCCATCCTATGTCTTTCATGATGTAGGGCTGAAACCATCACAATATTGTAATTATCCTCTAATTAAAATAAAAATTAAAAAATAAAGGCAACAGTACCCAGCTTATGTAATAAAAAGATATAACATCTCACATGAAAAAGAAATTAAATGGGATGAGACTTCCAGTTCTTCTTTCAGTCAAAGACAAGACAAACTGTTTACTTACCCAATTTAGCAATCCACCTCCGAAGTCCAGCATGTGTGATCCCCTTTAATCTGATTAACTCTCATTTTCCAAAGTACGTATAACATACTATTTAATTCACTTAGGTACTAAGGTAGTTAGCTAAGTACCTAGGTACTTAGCTCCAAGTAAACAGGGGTCTTTAGTTCACTGATGTATCACCAAGTGCCTTGTAGGGTGACTGGGACATAATAAGTGCTCAATAAATATTTGCTCAAGAAAATAATGAACTTAGTTTAACCTACTGTTTGAAAAGCTAAATTGACCACTGAAACTTTTTTTCTTCCCAGCCCTATTCACATATTTCACACAATTTGAAAAGAAAAATTCTAGGCCAGATGACCCTCACATGTTTTTTCTAGCCCTGACTTATTCGGGATTCTTGGAATCCAGGTCATACTGGATTGTATTAGCTTGAGAGAAAGATGGCATTGGTAAATGAGCATTCTATCATAAAGCATGATGTCTTATTTTCTAAGGCACATGCATGTGTCTCAGCATTTGACAGTATCTAGAAACAGCTTTATTTTTCATAATGGGAGGAAGGTGATACTGGTATTTAGTGGGTGTGGTCCAGGGATATTGCTAAATATCCTTCAATGTACAGGACACCCAACTCACCTTCCACCCAAGCCCCACGACAAAGAATTGTCTGCACCAAATAGACAAGAGTGCTGAAGCAGAGTCAAAAATATATACTTTATGATATTCTATTTTGTGGCTGTTGTTGCTCAGTCACTATGTCGTGTCTGACTCTTTGCGACCCCAAGGATTGCAGCATGCCAGGCTCTCCTATCCTTCACCATCTTCCAGAGTTTGCTCAGATTCATGTCTATTGAGTTGGTGATGCTATCTAACCATTTTGTGGCTACTTGGTTCATTTATATGAAGGAACAATGAACCAAAAGAACCATTTGGAATTAAACTTTATTTTGGGATTTGGGACATTAATCCAGGTTAACAAGCAAATGTAAAAAAGGTACTTGGCTGCTCTCTGCCTCAGTTTCCTCACTTCCCCAAGTACAATAATAATGAGTCTGTACTTCAAAGAGGTTGAATGAACCTTAATGAACACTCATTAAGTACTCTGAGCTTCTCAGTGAAAGATTTTATAGTAGCTAAAATGGTGATTAAATTATTCTTATAACTACATCTTCACTTATAATCAAGTAGCATATGACTTAAGAAAATCAAAATGTTAAAAAATATTTTCTAAGTATTCAATCCAAGACTTATCAATTCAAAGAGGATGCTATTAAGCTCCATAAAAATGCTATGAACACCTGTGTTTTCCTTTCTGTCTTTCTCTCATGATAATGGGGAAACGGTGCCTAGTCAGGAAGCAGCATAGTGAGTACCCCAAACAAGTGCTTTGGAGTCAGACACATCTCATAACCACTTATTAGTGTGTGATTATGGTCAGTTACTCAGTCTCTCTGGACCACAATTTTCATCATCTGTAAAACGAGGGAAATTACATTCATGTCAAATGATGCAAATTAAAATTTGTTAATACGTATAAAGCACCTGTACACAGTGGGTGCTTAATAAGGGCTATTTCCCTTTCCTTCCTCTGTGGTTTCTTAGATCTAATCTAGAGACAAATACTTTAACTTCTGGCTTGCAAGTAACATGAAAGCTTTACCTAACCAAGAGTTTCAACCTCTTCCCCTATAACGTGTTTCATAAAAGTTGTTAAAGCATTACTAAGTTCGCCTGCTAGGGAGGAGAAGGATTAAGGTGCTTGGAGTCATGGAGCAGCTGGGGAAGCAGCCACTGAGTTATGAAGAACCTCAGCAGGGGTCATCTTTCGTTTTGAAGCTCACCTTTTCTGCAGCGGGTGCAAGAAAGAGGTCAACACTGAATGCATGTTAAGAAACTGTCTTGGTCAGACGTCAGCTATATTCTGTGGTCTACAAAGGTGTTTTTGATGAATGATGTGGTCCTATGTGACAGAGTTTGGGTGGGATGCCGACCATCTTGAGATTCACACTGGACATGAGAACGGCATGCTAAGGCATGGGCCGAGAAGATGAGCACTCACATTGAGGTCAGGAGGTCATGGTGCACTGTGGGCTCTGCCATTTATTCACTTAGTGGCTGCTGGCCAATTACTTAAATGCTTTGAGCCTGATTTCCTTATCACCCTCAGAGAACTGTTTTGCAGATTAAAATGGAAAACATATGTGAAAGCACCTAGCACAGTGCCTGAAATTTAGGCACTTAACCAAATCTAAATTCGGATACAAATTCCCATGGATTTCAACATTCTATTGTAACTTCTATTTACAAATGTCTCCTAAACGTATCGCATGAAAAGCTCGTGCCATGAGCTATTCTGGGGCAGGGTGGTCTTGGTTTTATAATCAAATCATATTGAGATATGTTGCATATTATATCCCTCTCTTGAGGATTCCCAATGCACACACGCATCTTTGTGACTTTGGCAATGTGATGCATTAGTGAGTCATAATAACTTGATCACATCAAGATTTCCCAACACCATTTCTAATGGAAAGTCTATTGACCCTTCAGGACTGATGCACTACAGAAATGCTGCCATAGCAAAAACGTATGAGCTATAAAGACTCCGGGACAATTCTCACTGAACATGAGTCCTCCTTATTCTATAAAGAGCCTCCTTTCTGCTCCTGATTGCATCCACCAGTCCCTTTAGCTTCATTGCAGAATGTTTTCACCCCTTGAAATATACAGTCTATTAATCTATTAATCCTAAACCAAACCAGAACACAAAGTTCACTGCATTCAGATTATTAACAAGAATATGGATTGTTCACTTTGTGAACATCTCAGAGTCCATTTCTAACTTATGGGCCTTAGCTGGCTACCAAAGGCCTCTGGGATACTATTCAGTCAATCTTTGTCCCCACATGAATGCACAACAATAGTAATCACCACCTCAGGTCATGTTTGTCAAGGACTTTAAATAGATGCTCCCACATGTTTTACCTCATTTGTTCCTCTAAATAAATTGTAATACTGCCCCCAATTTACAGATAAGATAACTAAGATAACTAAACACTTGACCTAGGTCAGTGGCAAAGTCAAAGCCCAAACCTGTTCTTTGGCTCTGAGTCCAGTGGTTTACTGTATATTATCTATCCCATTATCCCCAGTTCATTAGCCATGGAGTACACACTCATATTGAGACCTGTAATTTACATTTAAGCTCCTTGAGGAGTAAGTATTCTTCCTTTCTTGTTGCTTTGATGGCCAAAGATTGGAGAAAAATATGGAGCTGAGTCTGTTGCTTCTTTCCCCTTAGGCCAGTTGAGCACACTCATTAACAGTGGGCAAGAAGGTCTTTAGTGCAGTGAGGAAAACCACGGATTTGAGAGTCATAATTTCTGTACCAAAATCTTAGCTCCTTCTCTGATGAGCTGTATGAACTTAGAAAATTCACTTCCTATCTTCTTGCCTCACTCTCCTCACCTGTAAATTCTGGATTATGATGGTACCTAACTTAAAGGTTGTTGTGATGATTAAATGAAGAGCAATGAAGCAGAGCAGAAAGCTATAGTGTAAATGCCTGTGATTTATTCTATACAGGCAGCTAGGTTCCTGCTAGCTCTGGGAAGACAGATCATTATTCATAACATTGTTTCCTACTGGAAAAAAAAAAGTTCTTCTTGTTCCACAAAGTAACTACTTACAAATGAGGTTAGAGACAACTATATCCTTCAAAACCTATAAAGATAAGTGCATAGTAACTTCTACCTGCTATTCCCTCCACCCACTCTAGAGAAAACAACTTAACATATGTTCGATCAAATCAAAGTTATTTGGGGATTAACCCTCAGTGGACATATTTTGCATTATAATCCACTGACTGCAATCATTACAAGCTGAATTAGAAACATCTTCAGCATAGGTACCTGAAAATAGGTATCTAGTAGAAGTAGGAATCTATTTTAAAAGTCTCAAGTAAAGCTATAAATTCCGAGGTTTTGAAATAAACTTGAAAATTATTCAAAATCATAAATTATCTTCAAAAGCAGTGTCCTTGGTTACAATGAGGAACCGATGGTAGGAGTGGGGAGGGGGTGGGGGGGTGGGGGGGGCGGGGGCGGGGTATATGTAGAAACTTCCCTGGTGATACAGTGGTTAAATGCTGTGCTCCCAAAGCAGGGGGCATAGGTTTGACCCCTGGTTGGGGAACTAAGATTCTACATACTGCAAGATGTGGCCAATGAAAAGAGGAAGTTTGTGGGTGAAGCAATATCTATCTAGCTCTATTTCTGTGTTCCCATGTGGAAGACCAATGGTCAGCATTAGTTCAGTAGCAAGTCTGATCAATATTTTTATGTTTATATGTTGAACTATTAAAAAGCAAGTGAAATCAAGTTATTAATATTTTTGAGTAGGATTTTTTTAAAAAAATTCTTGAGAATTGAATGTAGGTAACTTATTTTCTATAAAGATCATAATCCCAAGGAGCCATTTCTCTGAGGCAAGAGCATTTTAATGGGAAGTGGGCATCTGTTTTAATTTTAAAGTGTCATGATTGAATTTTCATGTCAGGGTCCAGTTATTCCTTGATCACACCTATTTCCCAGATGCTTATACTGTGCACCTGGCCTATAGTAGCCACTCAATAAAAATCTGGACCAGCGTTTTTTTTATACTACTGGCAATAGAGGTGTGATTCTGAGAACAGGTTTTGGTCAAGATGCATTTTTCTAGCAATGACCACAGAGACCTCTGCTGGCAGATACTGGGACTACAATTCAGGATCAGAAAGAAAAAGCAAAAATGAAGAGATCAGAGGTGAATTTCTCAATTTTCTTGTCTTTCTTTGTCCATACTCTATCATAAAAGCCCCATAAGAAGCTGTCCTCATTATGGTGTGTGGTTTGATAGAGTCAATACTAAAACTAGAATAAATGAACAACTTTTCTCTGAGGTGAGTGGGAAGGGTATCAAACTTAGAAAGAAAAAACGTGGAGAACTGGATTGTGATTTCTGGGATCATTTGATAGCTGTTATTCAAGGTGTACCTTAAAAAAATCTAGAATAGTGACCTGGTAAGTGAAATTATTATGGTCTATTAATATGGTTAATTTTGAGGATTTGATACTCTGGTTTTTCTGAGGGTCCTATATTTGACACAACTACAAAGTATTACTTAATACCTCCCCCAAGTCTGTTTTCCTCTTTTACACTGTCTTCACCTTACCCATGTTACTTTTATTAACTTACAAAAGGAGTCGCTAGTAATTGCTTGGGTTTGGGGGGAAGAGAAGATATTTTGCTAACCTTTCTTGACTCCTTCATTCTCTAGATATTTTAGAAATTTAGATTTAGGAAACGGTGGGTCCTAACACAGTCCTAGAGTGACCTCTTGCTGCATGATTTGTACATGAGCCTATAAGCCCAGTCCTGGATACCAGTGAATTGTCAAGACAGAAACCTCTGTGGGTGTGAAAGGATGTGCATTTGTAAATGCATGCATAAAATGAAGGACCCAGCCCCAAATAACTAAACTTTTTAACACTCCCATATTCTGTTATTGCTTCCCTAGTGGCTCAGAGGTTAAAGCATCTGCCTGCAATGCGGGAGACCTGGGTTCAATCCCTGGGTCGGGCAGATCCCCTGGAGAAGGAAATATTCTGTGATTATCAAGCAGCAACAGAAGTTTGAACTTCCCCAGTGGCTCAGTGGTAGTAAATCTGCCTGCCAATGCAGGAGACACAGGTTTGATCCCTGATCCAGGAAGATCCCCTGGAGAAGAAAATGGAAATCCACTCCAGTATTCTAGCCTGGAAATCCCACAGACAAAGGAGCCTGGAGGGCTACAGTCCATGGGAAAGCAAAAGAGTTGACAGGACTTAGTGATTAAACAGCAACAATAGAAGTTTCTCTTTCCAAAATAAACTCTATGAGCTTGGGAAATCATGTATCAATTTGTCCTCTTAGATTCTGTTTAAAAAAGAACATTTTACTTTCCTCATCAGATACATTCTGGACATTAAATGCAGGACTATTAAATAAGCAAAAAATTTACCATTGAGGAGTGGCAGAGTTCCCTGTGGGATCCATGACTTGAAATTCCATGGTATCTGAATTTACTTCCAAAGATGGGTTTATGATGTAAAGAATGGTCTTACTGTTTAAGTCCTTCTGGCTAAATTTCTCATGGATAAATTTACCTACAAAAAAAAAGTAAATGATTTTCATTGGTAATCAAACAAAATATTAGATAAGAGCTGATACAATATTTATGGGTGTTTTATTTTTAAACTCCTCTTTTAAAATATTTAAAGTAAATCTTTTAAAGAAATTAATAAAATGTAACCATCTTAAAACTCAAAGCCAATTAACTAAAATTACTTTGTTTCAAACATTGTACCTTAAATATGAAAACAGTGAATAGGAAAATCTAGCAATAAAATCTAAAATTCTGTGCCATCCTGTGATCATTATCTTCATAAAGTAGAAATAACATACAATTCAGAGAAAACTTACATCAAAAAATTGTTTTTAATGAACTTACATCACTCAGAAATTCATGATATAAGAAAATGGGTCACAAATATGAATTTGGTCCTGACAATGTATTCCTGTGAATACCTTACAATCTAGCTATTGAAAAAAAAGTTATACATAATAAACAGTTGTGTATCAGTATCCAGTTCTCCCACTCAAGATGAATTTAGGAAAATTCAGCTTTAAATCCTCTTTAGCATGGATACTGATTTATAAACTGCATCTGTCAGTGAGCCTTGGGGAGTATTTACCAAATGGGCCTGAACTTAATTACAAATTACCTTCTAGATTGCCAACCACTGAGTATTATAAAATGAGCAAGGATTAAGGAAGGCAGTACCTGTCGTTGAGTTCTCCAGATGCCCATGTTGGGGGCCTCGTAAAATCTTAAAGATGATCTGATTATCATCAGTGTCGGGGTCTGATGCCTTCAACACGCGGGAGGTGATGTAAATCCCGTAACAACCATTTTTCAAGAGCCCTACTTGAGAAGGAGAATGCAAGTGTGTGACGCGGGGGGCCGCTTTGTCCAACTGGTCCACCTGAATGATCAATAATCATACACAATGTTAAGCAAAGGCTTCTCATTCCCAAGCAACACGGGGGCTTAAATGGTTCAACAATGACAAACTCGCCTGAATTTCAGATTCCTTATCCTCCTCATTGGTTAACTTCTGTTAAAAGCTACCTCATTTGCAATATCTTCAGCAAATATCATAGTGCCCAGAAGAGAGGTTAACTTTCTGTTGGAAGCTTTGACTCAGCTTTATTTATTTGCCCACTGCCTGGCTCCCTCATTAGACCTAAGCTCCCTGAGGGCAGACACGGTGTCTTTTTTCCCCTCAACTATTCCCTGCACCTGGCAAAATGCCCAACCATTACAGGAGCTCAAGAAATACTTGTTGGATGAATACATTAAAACTGACCCAGGAACTGTATTGCAAACTTAATATTAGTTCTACAAAAGCATTTCCCCCTTCTCCCAGTGTTTGATAATTTACAGAAACAATGCTATAAATGTCTACAAATACACTGAAACTTTCTTTGTCATGTCTTGGTTTAAATAGCAAAAATATTGAATAGCAATAAAAATACTTCAGTAAAAAAAAGTGGAAGGTGCTTAGCTATAGGTATTGAGTGTTTGTTTTATTGATAGACAGAACCAGGTAACCAAACAGGTAGACTCAATTTGTAAAGGCTGTGATGGGCAATTACTCATGAGTGAAAGAGGTACAGAAGTTCAGACACTACAAAGGACCTCACTTGCATATGGTATGGCATCATTAGAAATGACTCTTATCAGTTACAGAGGGAATATTTTTGGCAGAATTAGCATAATTCATCACTGATACCACAAAACAGGTACAAAAACACAGTCTTTGTTCCCTTCATTTCTAATCATGCAAATCTTAACTTTATCCCCAAATGAAACTATTGTAATTCTAGCAAAGTAAAAAATGAGTGTTCACAATAAGACCATATATTTTGTGTGTGTGCTTATATAATAAACTACCAGTCATCTGTTGATAAGAAAAAGAGATAGGATAAATTAGTAACAAAAAAAAAGCCCCACAATTCAATGTTAACCAATAAAAAAATAAAAATCAGAAAGTTTCAGAATAGGAGACAACTACCATTTTTGTTCAAAACAAATACATATATATGTTCACACAGACACAGACAAAATTTTGGGAGCATGTGTACAAATATGTTCATTTATCTTCAGATGGGGAAAAATAACTTTGAGTATTTCTATATATGGAATTTTTTAACAATGAAATACTTTTCTGTTAAGTTGGCAATCTGCTTTTTTAAATAAAAAAGCAATCACACCTCACATTGGTAAATGTTTGAAGAAATAGACATTTTTATATTTTGTTGGAAGGAATGCCAATTAGTGAAAATCTTTTGGAGATAAACTTGATATATATGTATATTAATAATGTGCATATATTGTGATTCAAAATTTCTACTTTTTGAGTATACCCTACAGAAATAGATGTATAGACAAAGAATATATATATGACTATTAATTAAAATATAATTTGTAATAGCAAATAATAACAAATTCCATAAAACTTGGAAGTCCTACAGGGGAATTATAAATTATTTCTGCCTGAGATTGAGTGCCATGCAGCCTTTATCAATTATGTTATCAAGGAAGATTTAATGACATGTGGAAATTTTTATGAGTGGAAACAGGTAATATGCTTAATAGTACATATAATATTATCTCTTTTTTATTTCAGTAAAAGACTGCAAGCAAGCCACTGATCACAGTGGGATAATGAATTATTGTCTAGACCTTTTCTGTAGTTTATGAATTTTTTAACAACAATTATTTTGTAAGCTGAAGTGGCCATTTTGTAAGCCCATCAGGTGGCCAAAATATCAGAGTTTCAGCTTCAGTATCAGTCCTTCCCATGAATATTCAGGACTAATTTCCTTTAGGATGGACTGGTTGGATCTCCTTACAGTTCAAGGGAATCTCAAGAGTATTCTCCAACACAACAGTTCAAAAGCATCAGTTCTTCGGCACTCAGCTTTCTTTATAGTCCAACTCTCACATACATACATGACTACTGGAAAAACCACTGTTTTAATTAGACAGACATTTGTTGGCAAAGTAACATCTCTCTTTTTTAATATGCTGTCTAGGTTAGTAGCTCTTCTTCCAAGGAGCAAGCGTCTTCTAATTTCATGGCTACAGTCACCATCTGCAGTGATTTTGGAGCCCCCCTCAACCCAAGAAAGTCTCTCACTGCTTCCATTGTTTCCCCATCTATTTGCCATGAAGCGATGGGACCAGATGCCATGATCTTAGTTTTCTAAATGTTGAGCTTTAAGCCAACTTTTTCACTCTCCTCTTTCACTTTCATCATCTGCTTCACTTTTTGCCATAAGGGTGGTGTCATCTGCATCTCTGAGGTTATTGATTGATATTTCTCCCGACAATCTCGATTCCAGCTCGTGCTTCATCCAGCCCCGTGTTTCTCATGATGTACTCTGCATATAAGTTAAATAAGCAGGGTGACAGTATACAGCCTCGATGTACTCCTTTCCCAATTTGGAACCAGTTTGTTTTTCCATGTCCAGCTATAACTGTTGCTTCCTGACCTACGTAAAGGAGGCAGGATTTCTCAGGAGGCAGGTAATGTGGTCTGGTATTCCCATCTCTTTCAGAAGTTTCCAGTTTGTTGTGATCCACACAAAGGCTTTGGTATAGTCAATAAAGCAGAAGTAGATGTTTTTTTGGAACTCTCTTGCTTTTTTGATGATCCAGAGGATGTTGGCAATTTGATCTCCAGTTCCTCTGCCTTTTCTAAATCCAGCTTGAACATCTGGAAGTTCACAGTTCATGTACTATTGAAGCCTGGCTTGGAGAATTTTGAGCATTACTTTGCTAGTGTGTGAGATGAGTGCAATTGTGCAGTTGTTTGAGCATTCTTTGGCATTGCCTTTCTTTGGGATTGGAATGAAATCTGACCTTTTCCAGTCTTGTGGCCACTGCTGAGTTTTCCAAATTTGCTGGCATATTGAGTGCAGCACTTTCACAGCATCAGCTTTTAGGATTTGAAAGAGCTCAACTGGAATTCCATCACCTCCACTAGCTTTGTTTGTAGTGATGCCCACTAAGGCCCACTTGACTTCACATTCCAGGATGTCTGGCTCCAGGTGAGTGATCACACCACCCTGATTATCTGGGTCATGAAGATATTTTTGTATAGTTCTTCTGTGTATTCTTGCCACCTCTTCTTAACATCTTTTGCTTCTGTTAGGTCCATACCATTTCTGTCCTTTACTCTGCCCATCTTTGCATGAAATGTTCCCTTGGTATCTCTAATTTTCTTGAATAGATCTCTAGTCTTTCCCATTCTATTGTTTTCCTTTATTTCTTTGCATTGATCACTGAGGAAGGCTTTCTTATCTCTCCTTGCTATTCTTTGAAACTCTGCATTCAAATAGGTATATCTTTCCTTTTCTACTTTGCCTTTTGTGTCTTTTCTTTTCTCAGCTATTTATAAGGCCTCCTCAGACAGCAATTTTGCCTTTTTGCATTTGTTTTTGTTGGGGATAGTCTTGATCACTGCCTCATATACAATGTCACAAACCTCTGTCCATAGTTCTTCAGGCACTCTATCAGATCTAGTCTTTTGAATCTATTTGTCACTTCTACTATATAATCATAAGGGATTTGATTTAGGTCATACCTAAATCAAACGATCTAGTGGTTTTCCCTGCTGCTGCTACTGCTGCTAAGTCGCTTCAGTTGTGTCCGACTCTGTGCCACCACATAGATGGTAGCCCACCAGGCTCTCCCGTCCCTGGGATTCTCCAGGCAAGAACGCTGGAGTGGGTTGCCATTTCTTTCTCCAATGCATGAAAGTGAAAAGTGAAAATGAAGTCACTCAGTCGTGTCCAACTCCCAGCAACCCCATGGACTGTAGCCCACCAGGCTCTTCCATCCATGGGATTTTCCAGGCAAGAGTACTGGAGTGGGGTACCATTGCCTTCTCCGGTGGTTTTCCCTACTTTCTGCAATTTAAGTCTGAATTTGGCAATAAGGAGTTCATGATCTGAGCCACAGTCAGCTCCCAGTCTTGTTTTTACTGACTATATAGAGTTTCTCCATCTTTGGCTGCAAAGAATATAATCAATCTGATTTTGGTATTGACCATTTGGCCTAATTCATCACTCAGTGGTGGCCAATGTCATATTTTCTTGCCAGAAAGAGCTCTTAAAAGCAAGAGACTGAGGAGCTCACCTCTTCTGCATTACAGATGGTAATGACTACATTACAGTCAGTTCCTGAGTTATTTGACTTCCCTGCTCAGAGACATCAGGAAGTTCAGGGGAATTATGGGAGAAAGTTTGAGGCTTTCCTTCTGAGGTTTTTTTATTTGTTTGTTTTGTTTACACAAAAGGCAAGAAAAACCTCGTACTTTGATGAAAAACTTTTGCAACAAGTATTCAATAATTCCCTATCAGTTAACTCTACAAATTCAAGAGATAAGGCTCTTGTAATAACCACACTCTGTAAGATACTTTTGCTGTTGGGAGAAACCTGATTGAAGTTCTGGTACTCTCTTCAAACTCTAACCCCTTTTCCCTCCCTGTTCTGGAGTATAGATGGGAACTCTTACACAGGCATTCAGAATTGACATTTCCTACATATTTGTAACCAAATAGAAGTGAAGTGAAGAGAAGTCGCTCAGTCGTGTCTGACTCTTTGCAACCCCATGGACTGTAGCCCACCAGGCTCCTCCATCCATGGGATTTTCCAGGCAAGAGTACTGGAGTGGGTTGCTATTTCCTTCTCCAGATAGACCAGAACATTATTCCAGGTTGGGTAGTACTATGACATTTCTCTACATAGCATGGGGTTGGGCGTAGTCAGAAGTCAAGAAAAATATGAACTGACTGAAGAGTGGGAGGGAACTAACAACAATTAAAACATGTAATAAAAAAAGAAATTAACTTTACTATGCACAAGATATTTCTTACATACTCTACCAATAATATCAACACCTTCTCTCTTCTCCCAGTGTATCATAATCTCATTCCACTTTCTAGACTTCCTTTTAGTCAAAGATTCATCTTGTATCTACTCCGTGTTATCATAACTCCCCACTTTCATCCTCAGATCTCACTTTACATAAAGACTGTGATGGTTAATTCTACATGCCAATTTAGCCAGGATGTTTGGTCAAGCTAGATGTTCCTGTGAAGGCATTTTTTTTTTAGATTGATGAGTATTTCAAAGAATAAACTCTGAGTAAAGCAGATTACCCTCCATAATGTGAGTGGGCCTCATCCAATCGTTTAAAGGCCTTAAAAAAAAAAAAAAAAAAAGACTGAAGTCTCTTGAAGAGGAAGGAATTCTGCCTCCAAACTGCCTTTGGACTCAAGACTGTAACATCAACTCCTTCCGAAATCTTCAGGCTGCTGGCCTGCCTCGTAGATTTTGGAATGTGTCAGACCCCACAATTGCATGAGCCAATTCCTAAACAGAAATCAGTCTTTCTCTCTTCCTCTCTCTATCATTTATATGTGTATAAATTATATAATCCTATTGATTGTTTCTCTGGAGATCCCTGACTAAGACAGAGATGAAAGAGCAAGGGAAAATTATTATTATTTTACATAATCAGAATGTATTCTGCATTAAGACAGATTTACATCTTTTATGTTATTGGTGGAAGTATGTAGAAAAGGGTGAACTGTATCCAAGGAGAGTGGATTCAAGGCTTTGAGAGCCAGAATATACTTGATGTGTTTTGACTAAAAAAAGAAAAACACATTATTCCCTCCAAGAATCATCTTAACAGTCAACATAACTGTGGCAACACAGTACCACAGAAAGGACACAGCATGGGGGTCAGGAAGACTGGAGCTCTTTCTGTGCATTTGACCAAATTGTTTAATTTTTGAACTTCTGAACATCTATAAAATGGAGACAATAAAACTCAGTTCATTGGATTTTTATGAATATTAAATGAGATTTATATACAGTGGGTCTGACCTACAGTTAACACTTTAAAATTGTAGCTTCTATAATTATTTTTCTCATCAATACATGGGTAATACTGATGTAGCTTCATAAGTTTTGGGGTGTTTAATTGAAAACCATTAAAATTATAGTTAACCATTAAAATGCTCTTGGACTGCAAAGAGATCAAACCACTCAATCCTAAAGGAAATCAACCCTGACTATTCAGTGGAAAGACAGATGCTGAAGTTGAAGTTCTATACTTTGGCCGCCTGATGTGAAGAACCAACTCACTGGAAAAGACCCTAATGCAGCGAAAGACTGAAGGCAAGAGGAGAAGGGGACGGCAGAGGATGAGATGGTTAGATAACATCACTGACTCAATGGACATGGATTTGAGCAAACTTCGGGAGATAGTGGAGGACAGAGGAGCCTGGCATGCTGCAGTCCATGGGGTCACAAAAAGTCTGACAAGACTTAGCAACTGAACGACAACAACACCAGTAGATAACACAGGCCAATAAGCATCATTATAAAAGTATAGTTAGATATTATAAAAGCAATTATAAGAGACTGAATACCTAACATACTTCAGGCAACATGCTAGTACCTTAGATACCTTATCTTGTGTAATTCTTACCACAATGCTGTAAGGCATGTTTTTTTGTAGAATCAGAAGAGTCAAAAAACTCTTTTTAGTTCACACAGCTTTGAAAACACTGAAAGCAGAAATTCCAACCTAGGTGTCTGTCTCCAAATGTATTTTGGTCCTTTGTGTATTACCACTGACTCCAAAGGTCAGTCATTATCTTGTACACAGGCAGCACATCTGTTTTGTGTTCATATTAACATGCTTGGTGCTTTGCTTAGTGCCTGGCATGCTATGGACACACATTACACATTTGAATGAAAGAAGGAAGGAAAGGAAACAGTTGTCCCGGAAGTCGTGTTCTCCTTATCTCTGGCCATGAACTGCGTATTTGTTATACTTGCCTGGATGGTGAACGATACAGGTTCTTGCCACACTCTCCCATCCACAAGAAAGCCATGGTTCGTCCCATCCGTGGCCACAAAAGTGAAGTGGTCAGTCCAAGAATCCCCTCCCAAGTGCCGATAGGCCACATGCCCGCTGTCCACGTCCAGCTGAGTGAAATTGTGTGGGATCAGTGCCATCCCCCGCAGGTAGAGCTGGCCATGCCGTGGGAGCTGGGCCAGAAGAAAGGTGAGCTTCTCGGCTGGAGTGTCAGGGTCAGTCAACTGCAGGAGGTCAGGGGAGAGCAGGCCCGTGGCCCCTTCAACCAGTCTCAACCCCTTGTTCCTGGTCACCACGGGTAAGGCTGTGTCCACAGTCTCCAGTGTGATCTCAAAAACCCCAGGCTTGGTCTGAAGTCCATTGCTGATGATGAATCTGGCAAAGAGAGGCAAGGCAGCCTTCAACATGGATTCTTGTGTCACCATCTATTGGAATGAAATGATAACAATACACACCTTTACTCAAGGACATATTGTGTTGGGATGTGAAGGAAAGCTCAAGAGTGGATCTTTCAGGAGGACACCATTCCATCCATTAAACCAGTCACTAGACAATGTGTACATGGACCATTCTAACCCCCCAAGTATTGCTCAGCAGCATGGATGGTAGATTCCTGGGATGGGGCAGGTTAACTGTGCCAATGATATTTCTCAGGCTTGTCAATACTTAGTGTCATTTCTTGCCCCAAATAGGAATTTCATAGCCCAGACTCTTTTGCAATTGTATTTTCTTTGTGAGATTTTAATAGGCTCAGTTCTTAAGGCTGATCATTGGAAGCCCATCCAATAAAGTACTGAGTAGGCTGAATTTGGCTAATTCACTCAATTCACATATTTTTCTGTTTGTTTTCACATTTGCCCATGATAAGATATGGGGGAGTTGTGTTAGACAAAGATTATTCCCCTGCTTTAAAGAAAAGAAAATTAGAGTGGAAAGATTCATAAACATGGCAGATCATAAGGCAGGTAGGAGACAGAACTGGGACTAACACCCAGGTCCTCTGACTCTACACCTTCTGTTCTTGCCGTTTTAGTGACTGCTGGTTTAACAATCCACTAAGAAAGAGTTGTGGTGCCTAAGTATCACTGCAGACCTAGAAGAGAAAACTGAAATGACACAAATCCAAGCTGAGCAAGATGTTTCTTACACTTGAAGCTCTGTGATACCACGGCGTGCTTCTGATTACATTGATCACTAAATCACATTCCACCCACACCGACAATCTCAAAATTAAACTAACCAAAATCACCCTTAGAACATTTCAATGTGTAATTTCTATACAAAGGACAATTGAGACTATGATGAAATTAAGCCAACAAAATCTGCTATTGAAACTCCAACAAGTTAGGAAATCACTAATCTCAAATGGAATTGACACATTCACCACTGGCCAAAGAAATGTACTTCAAAACAATCATGGAATTGTGTCTATTTGTTTTTTTCCCACGTACCAGTTCTGAAATAGTCATGGGGGATAGAAACACTCTTATGTTCCACGGATGTAAAAATCTCCTAAAACACTGTAGTGTGCATACCACTGAATGATAAAAGAATTTTCTCTGGAGGTTCTTTTTAAAATTAGAGAAGATATGGGGTTTATATTTATTTTATGAATTTGACAAATTAGTGACTACCAAGTTTTTTATTCTCTACAAAAGGTATCTTATCTTTCAGGGATAGAAGGCTGATGCTTTGCTGTTGAACATGAAGGAATATGAAACCAGGTTGTGTGAGCGTGATGAGTCTGCCAGCCTGCCTGAGGCAAAGGACTCAGGGACAAGAGCAGCTGGACCAGAAGTTACAGGGAGATGAGTTTGGCAGATACAGATTTTGCTTTGAAGGCTAGGCTAACATTTTTGAGCTTTCTAATTATCAAGCTGGTAAGACTGCCTACCAGGAAAATAGGATGCGATGCATGGAAAAGGAATCCTTGTCCAAAAAGTTAAAACTGCTAAGTGAAATACTCCAAATAAAACACATTTTTTGACAAGTCACATACCTTGACTTGTAAAGAATACAACCTGTTTGTTTTTTTTTCCCCCCACAGCTCAAACAAGAATATGGAATCAACTTTAGAATTGTAGATGGGACAAAATCATAGTTTCCTTAAAACAAAACAATACGTTTGGATAAATATATCCTAAGCAAATAGGTAATTTCATTGCTGGATCATGGAGTGTTTGCAAAATCCATTATTTTTTAAGAAGAAAAAAAATCACTCCTGAGAAAAAATATTTGTGAATGCTCTTCACCTTTTAAGTTATTAGTCACCTTGACAATATCAAAGATCAGGTGATACACATTTTTAGGTACAAAAATCATGATCTGTTTCTCAGGGGATGCTTTTCATGGAATTGTGCCCTTACTTTATTGTTTTCTGGTTAACTCTGTCATGTTTCCTCCCTGGAGTCTATCTGAGCAGAGGTAAATATTGGAGACTAGGCATCCTCTCAGGCCTCCATTTTCATGTAACCTCTCCAGAAACACACTTCATGCTTTTAACTTTGCCCTCTTCCACAATATAAAAGGGCTGTCTATGTAAAAACATGCTCTTTGGAGAGTTTTAAATTAGCAATTTATAGTTGAGCACAGACTTAAGCCAGAGAACATGTAGGCATGTCAAATACCGGTGGAGAAGGAAGAAAAAGAAAATGGGAGAGAAGGGGAGAGACAGCCATCAGGAGCAAGGAGGTGAAGCAGGAGACCCAGGGGCTGCCAGGGGTGCATCAGAGGTGGCCATGTTGAGTATCTGATTCTGACTTTCTCCTCTGGAGACTAAATTCCAAAAATGCCCAACTGGGTGCCCCAAGCTCAGTCTCAAGGTGGCTGCATTATCCACATACATGTGACCTGTGTGAGGCCACTGAAGTTTTCTCATGATCTAGGCAGTCCATCTCAGACTCCTCTCTGCCTCTGACGGGCATCTGACCACAGTGAAAATCAGCAGTCTGCCCTCAGTCAGAGGGGAATGAGGGTGAGTGGGTTAGGGACCATTTAAGATAAGAAGCATGTTTCCTGAGGCCGGTGTTCCCAGCTGGGACGCTCAGGCAGCTGTCTGCACGGACAGAAAGCTAACAAGCCAGTGGCCAAAAGGATGCAATGTCCCAACGTGACTGGATCAAGTACATCTTCCCACGTTCACAAGTAACAGTGCAAACTATTCACAAGCGGAGAACATTATCAGAGAGAGTGAGAGACGGGGTGAACGGGCCCTGGTTGGCTTCCCAGTCAAAAGAAAAAAAAGCCTAGCAGAACCAGTGCGACAAGGGCAACGCTTTGTGCCTGTAAACGTTGACCAGATGATCTTGCAAATGGCCCACACCATCCCCCTCAGAAGAAACCTTCCAAATAGATTTCCAAGTTTTATAACAATAGCGCCATTGCTATTATGGAATCCAGTCAAGCTTAAGAAGCCAGTGGTGTTGAGGTGGCAGCTCCTTATGTGGGTCCATTTTGTTTAATTCCCTTTATTATGCCCCTCCTGAGAGGAAATGCAGCCAAGATGACCACTGTCTCATGAAATTTGGGGAATGACTCTCAGATCTGTGTGGGGTGCCTGCCCGGCCTGATTTCACCATTACCATGGTGCTTTCAAGCTTTCTGCATTTCCTGGCAATAGAGTTGGCTGAAGAATCTGCCATCTGTCATGGCATTTAAAAGATAAAAATGGAATCATAAATAGAGCCAGTTCTTCAGGAAAAAAAAAAAAAAAAGTCCAACCGGCATGTCAAAATGGAGGACATTAGCATGTTCTTTTAGAACCCGGCTGCCAGCAGCTGAAGTCAGCTTGCTAATCACTTGGTGTCAGCTGTCCCAGAATGTGCTGCCAAATCCTTCTTCCAGGCCAGCAGCACCAAACAATACAGGAGAAATTTATGATTCACAAAATATTTTTGCAGAAGGTAAAATCTGACCATTAAACTCCCCCGTTTAATTAATGCTGCCAGAGCTTACATTAAAAAGTGAAGGGAGGAGGGAAGCTCTCCGCCACAGAATTTATCTCTTCTCCCCAGCCAAATTCCTTGCCAGATTTAACAGCAAGCAACATAAATTTAGGTGATTAGATTGGTTGCATATATTTAATTTTTAAAAAGCACCATGATCACACTTTCATTAAAACAGCCTTTCAGCTTTGGTTGAACGCCACCTGACAAACAACACAATGGTTGGGTTAGTGAAATGACAAGATTAAAACAAGGGTCTTCAGCAGATGTGAGGCTCTTCCATTATAAATATGCAAAACTGCTGGCCAAACATCAGAATGACACACATGGAGAAGGGTCCTTCCCACAAGAAAAGATTCTTTAGTACAGTCAGATCTCTCCACAATGAGATCTCAGCCCAAATTTAGCTCTGATACTCAGCTATGTCAATTTAGGTGACTTCTTGCCTCTTCAAGACTCACTTTTCTCACCCATAAAATGGGAACAAGACATCTCTCTCAAGGTGGTGGTGTAAGGCTTAAGAGTAAAAAGGGTCTAGGACACTGCTTGATGGGGCTTCTCAAGTGGCGCTAGTGGTAAAAAACCCACCTGCCAAGGCAGGAGACATAAGAGACAAGGGTTCGATCCCTGAGTCGGGAAGCTCCCCTGGAGGAAGGCATGGCAACCCACTCCGGTATTCTTGCCTGGAGAATCCCATGGACAGAGGAGCCTGGCAGGCTACAGTCCACAGGGTCGCACAGAGTCAGACATGACTGAAGCGACTTAGCATGCACACACACACTGCTTGATCTATTCCAGGTATATCAAGAGTAGCTTTCTTACACATAAATGAAGGGGCTGAATTAAATCAGTGTTTTCTTACCCTTGCTGTTTATTGTCTCGATGAACATGTTTCCTAATCTTGAGTCATTCAAACACCACCTTCACAATTTTTGCCATTTTCTGGTACTACTTGTACTCTTATTATGCTTTATATCAACTCATTGTTCTTCTTAAATAAATGTACTTGAAACCTTTTAATGACTAAAAGACCAAAGTTTTCACTCATAAAAACGAAATCACCATAAACACCACAAAAATAAATACAAGAAACCAACTGTTTTTCATTCGCGCTAGATGTTGTTGGCCGATGGCTTGGAGCCTGAGGCCTGTACACTCTTTGCTAAAAAGGGAAAAACAGTCCATACTGAAGAGCTGTTAAGGACATATGAGCACAGGCCGCCTGAGACTTCCTTCTACAAACAGAAGGATTGAGAGTATTAAAAAGGAGTTTCTCACTCTCGAATCTCTACTACCTAATGTCTCCTTTCTGTACCAGCCGACATCATTTTGCACCTTTGTAGCATCAGTGGTACTAATCACTCATTTTACAAAATTGAGTCACAGAGTTTCTGCTAAATGAAAACCTTGCCCAGAAGTTCTCTATGCAAAACAAACTAAAAGTCAAACCACCAACAAACTAAACAAAACAAAGTTATCTCAGTAACTCGAGATGTGAGCTGCAGAACACCATCAATTCAGCCCCTTCATGTGCTGTCGGGGAGAGGACCTCAGAGGCTCCTGTAAACCCTCAGATGCCTCAGAACACACTGGGAAGAATGCACTGGACTGGACTGCACGTGGCTACTCCCAGCGGCATCGGAAGCACCTGGAGAGCTTTGAAAATACAAATTCCTAGGCCTGAAACTGGACTTACTAAGGCTGTCTCTCTGCAGTGAGGCCCAAGAATTTAAATTTTGTAAATCTCTCAGGTAACTCTCCTGAGAATCTAGAGACTTAGAAACTCCTGGGATGAATGATTTTATAAACACCCTCAAGTATGATTCTCTATGGATGTGAATTAGAGAGAGATACCGTTTTTTATTCTCTGCTCATCACTACCATCTAATTAAGGCCTAATCATTATTTCTCAACATCTTTATGTGTTCATTCTTTGGCTTCACCAGCAGAATCTCTGGTTTCTCCAATACAGTCATGAATGTCTTCAGCAGACTCTCCCATAGGCATGGATGGAAGCAAATAGGAATGGACAGGAAAAAGAAGGTCCAGAAATGGGTGTCAAATGAAAAACCCTGAATCTGATATACCTGCGCTAAGCTAATAAGCATCCACTCTCCATTAATAAGCAGGAAAAAAGGAATCATATTGCTCTTTATAACTTCTTCCTTCCTTCAAGATTAATCTTGGTATTGTAAAGATTGGAGAGAAAAAAAAGGGGGCCAAGTAAAGAATATGGTAAACAATAACTACAAGAATAACAAAAACGATAGAAACATTATTATTAACATTAAAATAAACATTGAAATCTAATATTAATAATAGAAACCAATACTTATCTTGTTCTTCCTATGTGCCATGTTTTGGATTTTTTATTGGAATATAATAGCTTTACAATGTTGTGTTAGTCTCTGCTGTACAACACCATGAATTGGCCATATATATATACATGTACCTGCTTCCTCTTGAGCCTCCCTCCCACCCCTTCTCCCGTGCGACCCCTCTAGGTTGTCGCAGAGTATCCAGCTGAGCTCCCTGTGCTATTCAGCAGCGTCCTGCCAGCTCTCTATTTTCTGTACGGTTGTGTATGTATGAGAATGCTACTCTCTCAGTCCGTCCCCCTTCCCCTTCCCCACTGTGTCCACAAAATCATTCTCTATGTCTGCTCGTCTATTCCTACCCTGCAGATAGGTTCATCAGCATCATTTTTCTAGATTCCACATTAAGAACATTACACATAAGCTCATTTAAAGCTCTCAACAACTCTGACATAGCCACTATGAGCATCATTCCTTTTCACAGAAGAGTTTATAGGAGCTCAGGAGAAGGAATGACTTGAGGAAAACCAGAGATGTGGGTCATGAAAGCACAGAACTGACCCCAGTTTCATGCTTTCGTGACTCTGTACCGTATCCCAAGCCAAGGAATCAGTGTGAAAAGTAATCCCCACTTCTGATGTTTTAGTTAACACCTAGCAACACTCAAGCACTGAGTTGGTATTAAGAAAGTGAGCCACCAAATGATTATCTGCTTGTTAAGAACATTTGTCTAAAGAAAAAAGGAGGTATTAGTCTACACTTCCCTGGATTTTTTTACCTAACTATACAACTCATCTTTTCAAATCATCATTCCAAATACCAAAAAGGCAAGCAAAATAATCTTTATCGACATTTAAACATTGTTTATCATAGCAGACATACTAGATAAGATATAGGATAGAGGAGAGTGGCATTTGGACATGGGTTATCCGTGTACTTGATAGTTTATGGGAGCCTGTCAAATAACATAGGAGTCTGCTACAGTTGTGTTATTTTATAGCATTCTTTTGAAGGTTGCATTCTGACATGACAAAAATCATAGTGGAGAACAGAAGCCCTGTGTGTATGGAAGATAAATCAACGCTCTCAGAGCCTCTTTCTTAATTGGAAAATTCAGGGTTAGATGTGTACCAAGGTCCCCCAAAGGCTGGTCCAGGATTTCTGGGTTCTCAACCCAACCCTGGGAATCTGTATTTCTATCAAGAACCCCAAGTTCAGCCAGTTTTGATAACTGCTAAAGGATAGACCCTCTAGAGTTTTTCTTGCTTTATGTGACTGGAAACAGATTTCAGTATTTTAAATGAATGTAGACTTTCATTAATGTTGTATCTTTGCTTTTCAACAGATTGTTATTCCTCCCAGTGATTTATTTGATACAGAATCCTTGAACAGGTGCACAGCCCCCAATTATAACACTGTTTCTATGGGGAAATATGATCCACTTTATGACAACATGATTTATGATATAGTTACCCAAACACATTGTATCAAAAGGCACTGTCTGCTTATGCCAAATGTTTACTAGCAAATTTCTTTTCCTTGGATAGAAAAACAGACTCAAATGAAGAGGTAAATTACTTTGCCTCATCTCTCATTACTGGAGATCCTCAGGTCTTCACATGTCTCTTCACTGAACAGCTTGCATGGAGATTTGCTTAGGTGTTTATTTTTAAAAAACAAGCCCTAATTTCTTGCCTGGCTACTACTGTTAATTTAATTATGCACCCTTCTCTCTCATCCACTGAGGTAGTGGATGAAGAGCAGATTTATACCCGAGCTGGAAAAGGACATATTTTTCCCTGCCTTTGTCTTTCTAAGCATTCATTCAAAGAAGGTGTTCTGAAAAGTTTCCTCAGGGCTCACCTGAACGTGTCTCTGTGGACAGCTGTCATGCTCTTAGCTACATAGCAGACTGTCTGTCCTGCTATATCCATTTGGCTGAAGTTTGTAATGGGGACCCCAGGATAGCGGACGTACTCAACCTGGCCAAATTGCGGCGGGGAGGTGATGACGTAGAGAAGTTCCTCGGGCTTGTCTGTTCCATCCACAGCAAGGAGAGTGGTGGTCGTCAGGAAACCTCTGTCACCTTTAGACACCACAAGTGGTTTTGCCAGGATGACAATATCACCTGTGTGGCAGAAGAGATGGTGGTCAAAATTTGAAAAATAAAACATCCATAGTGAAGGTAAAAAGCAAAGGCCAAACTGCAGAAATCAAAATCTCAATTCTAGGATAAGTAAGAATAGAGACAGAGATGTAGAGAACAGATGTGCTGACATGAGGGGCAGCGGAGAGAGGGATGAACTGGGAGATTAGGTTTGACATACAAACACGCATAGGCATGTGTGCTCAGGTGCTCAGCAGTGTCTGACTTTGTGCAACGCTATGGACTGTAGCCTGCCAGGCTCCACTGTCTATGGGATTCTCCAGGCAAGAATACTGGAGTGGGTTGCCATTTCCTCCTTCAGGGGTCTTCCCAAACCAAGGATTGAACCTGCATCTCCTGTGTCTCCTGCATTGGCAGGTGGATTCTTTACCACTGAGCTACCTGGAAAGCCCATACACTACCATGTGTAAAACATAGCTAGTGGGGAAGCTGTTGTATGGCACAGGGAACTTAGCGCGGTGCTCTGTGATGACCTAGATGGGTGGGATGGAGGGGGTGTTGCTGGGAAGGAGGTCCAAGAGGGAGAGGATATATGTACACATGGACACATAGAGGGGGTTCACACTGTTGTAGAGCAGAAACTAACATAACACTTTAAAGCAATTATACTCCAATAAAAAAATACTTAAGAAGTGACAAAAAAAAAAAAAAACAACCCTAATATGATATAGTAAGGTTTCTATGACTGGGACCAATCACAGAATTTGGCCAAAGACATGAGCAGATATCACAGAGAAGGGGCAACACATAAGGCCAATAAAGATGCAAGATATGCTCATTCTCATGAATAGTCAGGGAACTACAGATCAAGATCACAATAAATTGCCATCTCATATCGCTCTGATAGGGCAAGATGTGGACAGCTGAAGACAACAAGTGTTGAAGAGGATGTAGAATCTTGCATACAGTTCTAGTCAGAACGTAAACTGGTACACAACCTAGAATTATTTTGTAAAGAGTTGGATACTCACATATGCTTTGACCCAGTGATGCCACTCCAGTGGTGTGCTGGAGAGAAACATGTGCACTTGTACCCAGGAGGTCTGTGCTAGAAAGGTCACGGCAGCTCTGTTTGTAGCTGAAAACACTGGAGACAACCCAGATGCCTTTTCAGAAGGTGAATGGATAAACAAGCTGTGGCCTATTCACACAGTTGAATTTCACAGAGTAGCAAAATGAATGCACTACAGCTACATGCAGTCACACAGATGTAGCTTATTAACATGTATCAGTTGAGTGAGCAAGTCCCAGAGAACTACAAACCAAAGTAATAAACTTAACGCAAAATTCAGGATGGTGGTTTTCTCTGGAGGATGGAACAGGTAGATAGGTAGATTCTGATACTGTTAATATTCCAGTTCTTGTATGTATGGTGGCTGCACAGCTGCTGTTATGTGTATTTAAAAGACTGTATGAGTGAGTGTCTGAATGAGCAAAGAAGTTGATCACACACAAAAGATACAGAGCTTCATAAACTAAAGGTTATACCAAATTTTGTTCACCTGAGGTTCATAAAAAATTATCATAATTAAAATACCCTTGAGTTTCAACTTTGTGCTAAGTAAGGGAGAAAGACTCTTAAAACTTTACACCAACACTGTGATTAGCCATTGCCATGTGTCTAGGCTATAAATGAGGAAACTAAGGTGTACAAATGTTACCAATTTGGAAATGATTATACAATGAGGAAATATAGAGCTAGAATTTATACCCAAGCCATCTGACCCAAGAGCACACACTCAAACATTTCACTATTTTTGTTTACTCTCTTTAATACTGGAAAAGACCCTGATGCTGGGAAAGATTGAAGGCAGGAGAAGGAGATGGCAGATGATGAAATGGTTCAGTGGCATTACCGACTCAAAGGACATAAGTTTGAGCAAGCTCTGGGAGTTGTTGATGGACAGAGAAGCCTGGCATGCTGTAGTCCATGGGGTTGCAAAGAGTTGGACACAATTTGGCAACTGAACAATGACTAACTTCTAATAGGTAAAGACCAGTTCAGCTCAGTTCAGTCTCTCAGTCGTGTCCAACTCTTTGTGACCCCATGGATTGCAGCATGCCAGGCTTCCCTGTCCATCACCAACTCCTGGAGCTTACTCAAACTCATGTCCATTGAATCAGGATGCCATCGAACCATCTCATCCTCTGTTGTCCCCTTCTCTTCCCACCTTCAGTCTTTCCCAGAATCAGGGTCTTTTCCAATGAGTCAGTTCTTCATGTCAGTTGGCCAAAGTATTGGAGTTTCAGCTTCAGCATTAGTCCTTCCAATGAATATTCAAGACTGATTTCTTTAGGATGGACTGGTTGGATCTCCTTGCAGTCCAAGGGAGTCTCAAGAGTCTTCTGCAACATCACAGTTCAAAAGCATCAATTCTGTGGTGCTCAGCTTTCTTTATAGTCCAACTCTCATATCTATACATGACTACTGGAAAAACCACAGCTTTGATTAGACAGACATTTGTTGACAAAGTAATGTCTCTCTTTTTTAATATGCTGTCTAGGTTAATAGCTCTTCTTCCAAGGAGCAAGCGTCTTCTAATTTCATGGCTACAGTCACCATCTGCAGTGATTTTGGAGCCCACACCCCCAAAAAAGTCTCTCACTGCTTCCATTGTTTCCCCATCTATTTGCCATGAAGTGATGGGACCAGATGCCATGATCTTAGTTTTCTAAATGTTGAGTTTTAAGCCAAGTTTTTCACTCTCCTCTTTTACTTCCATCAAGAGACTCTTTAGTTCTTCTTTGTTTTCTGCTGCTAAAAATTCTATAGTGCAAAACAAAGACTTACGTATCCTAAAATATTGATATTGCCATGACTGGGAAATGCTGTTTTAGATGATCAAATTAGTCTTTTTTATATATTATGCTTTTTAACTCAAAACACAACTTAAGTTCAATGTAGAATCAACAGTCAACCTAACTCTACATCAAAACCTGAGCCGCAGATGCTTCTGAGGGAGTTAAGATGAATACATCAAAGAAGAAAGAGGAATGAATAAAGCCAGGAAATAAAATTCACCCACAGGATGAAGAGCAGAAGATAGAACTGAGAGGAGGAAAAATATCTAGGTTTGGCCTGAACCCAGTTTTTCAGCACTGTTTTTCACATTAGTCAGAGTATGGATGAGGGTCAACTATAGGCAATGTCCTTCTAAACGTCTCTCAAAGATGTCCAAGTCATTTCTGCCACCGTGCAAATCAGAAGTCACGGCACAACGAGAAAGCATAATGTTATTTATAATGGCTCCCAAAAAGTGTTCAAATATGCTAATGTTAGGGCCTGATTTAGTCTAACAATTCAGTATAATTTCATTTAGAGATGAACAATTCTGATTATAAAGTTATACTGCGACCTAAGAAAATTTCCTCCAAAAGAAGGAAGGAAGGGAAAAAACCAAAGCAGTGAAGAAGGAGGAGGAAAGAAGGAAGGATAGGATTCTGTACAGAGATAAAAAATACCACCAAATTTTAAAAAAAGCTTCTGAACTACTGAAAGTTTCAACAGGTTACTGTATCTACTTGATTAAGTTTTCACAAATCCTTTTAGAAAATAATCACATGCCACTTGTAGCAGAGGCTAGGGAGGACCTCACTAGCCTCAGTACTTTTTCTTCTGGATGTACTGTTCCAGTTTCCACTGCCCAGACTCCTTAAGGTGATTCAGCTACCAGGATGTACAAAGGGCAAGTACCCTACCTCCAAGCCTAGCCCGTGAAATTCTCCCATTTTCCTTCACATACCCATGTGTGCATGCACAGCCATGTCCAACTCTTTTGAAACCCCATGGACTGTAGCCCGCTAGGCTCCACTGTCCATGGGATTCTCCTGGCAAGAATACTGGAGTGCGTTGCCTTTTCTTCCTCCAAGGGATCTTCCTGATCCAGGGGCCAAACCCATGTCTCTTGCATCTCCTGCACTGGCAGCAGGATTCTTTACAACTGCACCATGTGGGAAGTCCACTGTCATCCACATCTCATTCTCAAAGTGACTCCGAGGCCTTCAGAGACAAAGATCCCCTGGATAGAAAGAATCCCCAGGTGGGTGCATGGAACAGAATACTTCTGTGTTCCCCAGGGAATGCACCATGCTAAGAATGACAGGACAGTCTGCTGCCCAAATACATATGTTGTCTGCCCAGATACTTCACTTGCATTACATTTTGCCTGGACAAGTATTTATGAAGAATGTAGTCTTACTTTTACAAAGAGAAATAAATGTGTACAGTAACATGAACTTATTATGTATCATCAAGAAAATAAGCAAATAAAATATATAGTCTTCCCCTTCAAAAAAAAATATCCAAATCAGTCAATCTGGATTAAAATTTGTTTTAAAAAATTCAGGACAGCTGTAATTTTACCACATACAGGAAGTAAAACTTTTACTGTACCTAAGCATCCAATTTAATTTAGCTCTGAGCTTTCTGGCAGCCAAGGCAAAAAAAAAAAAAGCGCATTCTGTTAATCTGTCAATCAAGCATGTACTAAGGATCTAAGACTTCGCTTGGTCCTGAGATTATATAGATCTTGGACTATACAGATGAATGAGATAGGATCTTTACTCTCCTCACACAAGCTCTAAGCGAAAGTGTGCAGTAGTAACAGTTGAGAATCAAAGACCTACTCGCTCCCTTGCTGAGCTTTCAGTACTTTTTTTGCTCTCCTCCTTCTGCCATTTATGTGCTGTTGAGTCCCATCATGCAAATGGTCTGCTTAATTAATTCAAGAGAAGCTTACTATCAGGACTTCCCAGGTGGCCCAGTGGCTAAGACTCTGTACTCCCAATTCAGGGGACCTGGGTTCAATCCTTGATCAAGGAACTAGATCCCACATGCTGCATCCGAGAGTTCTCTCCACAACTAAAGATCCTGCCTGCATGTTCCAACAAAGACCTGGTGTAGCCAAATAAATACAAAATACATTTTTTTTTAACAGAAAAGCTTATTATCTTACAGCATTTTCCCTCATCCCTAAAGAGTATGTGTTAGCACTTTCAAAGTGAAAAGAGTAACAACTTTCAACCTTTTCAACAACAAAATTTCTTTGTATTATTTTAAATTTTTAAAAAATATATTCATTTATATTTCCTTTATCATTACTGTATTGGAAATCTTTTCCCTTTCAAATTCTGTTTTTAAGTAATCATTCAATTCCTGAAGATAAAACTAGGGTTGGCCCATTGATTTGTAAAATTTTCCTTAAAGCATAAAACCTTGACAATTAAAGTAACCTGTGCAGCCATATTGCAGACAAGGCCAGATTTTTAATAGGCTTTTTGAAATACTGAAACTAACACATGAATTGGCTACTCTTGTAAACCAGGGGAACCAAGTGAGGAGCCCACGGATCAAATCATAATGGATGGAATTTCAAATCTGAAGATGGAAGGGAGAAAGGAAAGGAGGGAAGGAGGAAGAGAGGGAGAGAAGATGGGAGAGGTTTACAGCAGCGCACGTCTGCTGTACTAGTTCGTCCCGATACAGCCTGACAGAGATGCTTTACCTCTCCCCGTATCCTTGATGGTGATGTGACAGTCAAATGCCGGTGACCTGTTGTCGCCGTCCCAGAGGTGGAAGGTGAAGCTGTCTTGGTTCTTGGAGTCCATGGCCCCGGTGTGTGTATATCTCAGCAAGTTCAAATCCACTTCTTCCTGAGTGCATTTCATGCCAGGGTACAGAGGGACCCAGTCCCTCCCTATCTGAAAGATGCCAGAATCAGTCAGCGGCCCAGGTTTCCCCCGCCTCCCAAGGTGTGTTAGTGAACATCTTCCATATCCTCTGAAAACTTCCAATATAAACGATATTTCAGGGAAACCCCAGATTCCATTATTTTGCCATTCTACCTCATATTTTCCATTGAAATTAATGTATTAAAATAATTTCAGACCTTGGGAAAAAAGCTAGCTCTAAGCAAAGAATTTTTGGCAAAGTCATGTGGCAATTCAACTGCAGTGCTACTAAGGTATTTATCATAAGCCATCATAGCTGACTAAATATTTCAATTGATGAGAGCAGGTGGGTAATTGAGCTGTTGGAATTGATTCTTTAAAAATTAAATGTGTTTCACTTGGGATTTCCTTTTTTCTTTTTAGATCATTTAGATCATACCATTGTTCAATTAATAAAACCTGTATTTCAAACCAGTTTGTCACTGGAGTTATCTGAAGTAGATAAAGCACAAATAGAATGGGTGTATTTACTGTCCCTATGGTTTTCAGGTTTCCTAAAGACCAAAGAAAATGATCAAAACTTCTATTACTCCCTACATTTATATCCTGAGTCAGCACAAAAATAACTACAAATATCATATATGTACTGTTAATTATACTCATCTAAAATAACCCAGCATTAGTTAAGCATATATTCTATACAGAACTCAGTGCAGAAATTGTGGCATTTTCAATGAAAAGAGGTCTTTCTGCTGAGGGAGAACAACTGAGAGTATTAGAAAATACAGTAATAATAAATCTGTCTCTGATTAATAATTCTGTTGTTATTCTCTTAAGATGTATAGCTTTCCCTAAGAGTGGCTTATAAAAGTAATCTGACATAATTAAAGAAAAATGTCATCTTAAAAATTTACTGTATGATATTATCAAGTGCTTTTCCTATGTTTTAAGAGACTAAAACAGAAATTTAAACATTTGTTTTTTATTTCCTTTGACACATTATTTCACATGCCCTCCTCTCCCCATCACCATGTTACCACTTGCTTTTGTCACTCTATTTGATAAAGTTCCCTCCTCTTTAATGGTTATGTCCAGCTGATGTTTACACATAGGTATGCTCTGCCCCAGTTCTCACTGGGTGAAAGTTAATTATGTTCTAATAATTAGGTTCATTGTTTGTTTGTATTATAAGGTTTATTTGAAAATTTAATTTTTAAAGCAGACACTCTTTCAGGTTTTAAACCTGACAGCCTGTAATCTATGTAACTTTTTTCTTTATGGTCTTTTCCCAGAAAGTAAATACACAAGAAGATACCTTTTGCTTTCCCTCATCTCCATCTAATTCCCTACTTGCATTCCCAAGTGTGAGCTTTGACTTGACAAAATCCATCTACAAGCCCCCAAAGAGGAAGAAAATAAGAGTTGGACTCAATGGGGGTAAAACGCAAGAAAGTCAACAAGAAAACAAAGATGCATGAGAAAGTCCAGGAGGCGGGCTCCCTGGTCTTGGAGAGACTTGGAGAACCCCTAGGGAGCTGGGAGAGCACTCTATGGCGCCATATTGGGAACCTGGACCCATCTGGATTTTTACATAACCAAAAACACATTCGCTCCCATGCCACCCAAATGTGTGAGCTCTCACTGCATTTCTGCTTCATTACTCCTTGAAATGAAATAAGGCCACAGCTGCACCTCAGCTTAAATCAGTGATTTCTCTTCACTTCGATTCTCTATGGTGCCCACAATCTAAGACAATCAAGCTGTTAACCACAGAATAAATCCTTGCTGCTATTCTCAGGCTGTGTCTACATTTTATTAAACATTAAGCATTCAAATAATCACATAGACATTTTGACGAGTTACTTGAGTAACCTTCTCAAGTGACAGATCTGTAATTTGTATTGAGTTGATCCTTGGGCATCACATACAAAATCTGAACTAGTCTGGTGAGCACCATTTGTTAAAAGACTATCTTTTCTCCACTGCTTGGTCAAAATCGGTTTGCCATACTTGTGTGGGTCTATTTCTGAACTCTCAGAAATAGAGATTTCTGATGCCTTGGTGGCTCAGATGGTAAAGAGTCTGCCTGCAGTGTGGCAGACCGAGTTCGATCCCTGGGTCGCAAAGATCCCCTGGAGAAGGAAATGACAACCCACTCCAGTATTCTTGCCTGGAGAATTCCATTGGATGGAGGAGCCTGGCAGGCTACATGTAGTTCATAGGGTCAGAACAGTCGGACACAACTGAGCGACTTCACTTTTACTTTCATTCTGTTCCATTGATCTATTTGTTTATTCCTGTACCAAACATACGCTGTCTGGATTACTGTAATTATAAAGTCAGTCTTGAAGTCAGATAGTGTCAGTCCTTCAATTTCATTCTTCTATATTGTGTCAGCTATCCTGGGTATTTTGCCTCTGCAGATAAGCTTTAGAATCAGTTTGTTGATATTCACAACTGTTCTAAAAAATAAAGCCTATTTTTTAAAATAAAAATCTGATGGAAATAAAGATATCTCAAAGTATGCCTGATTCTCATCAGAAACTAGACAACTTGCTTTCCCCAGTAACTTCCTATCCTCCAATTTAGGTACAATCCTAAGGAGAAATGAGCAGTGAAAAACCTTGATTTTGGTTGAATTTACCCTGAAATGAGTAAGTAAATTTAGAATAGTGTGAGTTCACTCCAAAATAGGAAAATTAAAATTTCTACTTTTGGGCAAAATATGATTATGACAGAATAAATTAAGTTATGCAAATCTGTGCATTGAAAAAATTTAAACCTGTTCACAGTCAATCTGAAAAATAAAAAAAGGCGACCAACCTTAAGTTGAAGTTGCCCATTTTGGGGAATTCTTTCAAATATATAGTAAATCTTCTCCCTGGGTGAGTCTTCATCTATGGCTGAGAGAACAGCGCTAGAAATAATACGAGTTTCGCCCATATTCATTGTAATTTCAGCCTTCCTGTAAAAAAGAAGATATCTGGGTTGATACCAAAACAGAAGACATTGCTTTAACAGGGGACACTCATAATGACTATTATAGTGCTCAGCCTTCAAAAATTAGGGAATGATTTTCAGTCTCCAAAGTACTAAAAATGGTGAGTCAGTCTTGTGAAACAAGCTCTCATTTCACCTTACCTGTGAAAGTCCTGGAAATATTTAGCCAGGATTGATGAGCATGGCACGAGGTAATTACTTACTCCTGTTTACATGTATAGAACTTTATAATTTTATATTAAAACTTATTTTATAAACTGATATTTTTCCAAAATTTTATTTGATATGAATATAACAACAGCTCCATGAAGTTAGTGGGCTAGGTATTCTCCTTCTAATTTTACAGACAGAAACTTAAAAAGATGAAATGACTTACTCACAGGTATTCTAGTACCCTTTATGATAGACCATTATGAATTTGGTGATATTTAGGCAATCTGTAGCCCTCTACATTACTCTTTCTCCTTGATAATCTTCTGGGTAACTAGCATTGTTTTCACAGCAATTCATCTTTTCCAAGCGCCACAGCTACCTGGTCAACTCCTGGCATCTTGAAGAGAAGGCTGGGGCAGGGAGCAGCTGTTACTTCCACCATAGAAACCGCTACTGTGCTTTCATGTGTCCTGTAAAGGGTGACCACCTTCACAGCCAATATTGCCATTTTCCCTGGTCTCACCAAAGTAAAGAAGGGATTTCTTTCCACCTGTTGTTTTTTGTTCTTGGTTTTGGTCATCACACAAGAACTAACTGGGACAACTTTGTTTCTGAGAAAAACTGGGAAGTTTCCTTGGGATTAAGATCAAGGACATTTTTGTAGCAAACTGACCATTCTCAACAGCTTTCCAGTCCTCTGCTGAGAAGTCAAAGCCCAAACACCTCAGTTCTAACCTTACTAGGTTTCTCTTGCCTCCTCGGAACTGACATCTTCCCTGGTAGTAGGAGGCAACTTTTGCTTTCCTCTTTATAAGAGACTATAATACCATTGAGGTAGGAGATAGATAGGCCCCTGGGCTGAACAGCTGCTGTTTGTCAACTGGAGTAAACTTGCAGTTTTGTTCTCACCTAGACACTCCAAGGACAAAGCTAGTGGCAGAAGCTGAGCGCTGCTGAAGTAAAGAGACAAGAGGACCAATCCCGAGGTCAAGGAAAACTTCTCTGCACAAATGCAGGAAGACTCCTTGGTGGTCAAAAGGCAGGGGGCACCAACTGTGTGAACATGTACCCACAAGCATCTGCAGTGAATCCATCTTAGTAAAAAGGTGCGCACACATGTTGGGGAGAATCCTTGAACAGGTCACATATGGGAAAAGAAACAAGATAATTAGCCAAAGGTAAACAAAGATCTGGAAGTACGGTCCTATATTAGTGATTTAAAATCACCCCCTTACTGCACTCCTCCTCATTAGGGTGGACACACACTCTTTCTCTACAGGTGTGTATTTCTGCCTTGCTTCACTCTTAAACACACAAAATGATTCTCTACGTGCTCTCCCATATGCTATACTGTGTCTCTGATAATAAACTTTGTACCTGTTTTTACAGTTTTGGCCTCCTTGAGAAATGCATTTTTCACTGAGGATAAGAGCCAGAGTCACTTTGCTTCTAGCCTCTAGACCCTTGTTGTCTAGTGGTGAGGATTCCTCATTTTCGTCCACGCTACCCAGGTTCAATTCTGGGGCAAGAGACTAAGATCTTTCTTCAGGAACACTCATTGCTGTCTCTCCAAGATCAACATCATTCTAGGAGGTTAGAATGGTGGTTTGGGACTTATGGAGATTAGTGGTGATTTTATTTATTTATTTATTTTTTTGGCCTCACATCTTGTGGGTCTTAGTTCCCTGACCAGGTATTGAATTCCAGCCTCTGGCAGTGAGTGCATGGAGTCCTAACCGTTGGACCACCAGGGAATTCCCAGTGGTGTTTTTAATAGAAATAGATGAACTGAAACAGGAACCCAATACAATGAAGATGATAAAGAGTCTGGTAGAAAGAAATGGTCAGAAAATGAGGGTTCAAGAGAGAAGAAAGTGTGTCACAGTGTGTTACCCTGAAAGGGACAAAGGCTCAGTGTAGGTAATTTATTTGGGAAGTGACCTCAGAACAAGTGAGAGGGAGGGGAGGAGGAAAGGGCAACAACGTAGCAGTTAAGATTGCTATGGGACTCAGTCCTACTGGGGATCTGTTGAAGAGTCACGTCAAAAATGCCACAAATTTTACCTCTGAAGGATGGGAGGCTGGGACCCTCACATTATCTACTACCTCTCACAGGTGGAGAATGTCCTCAGAGTGTTTTCCCCTGTGCCAGGACAGGGGCTGAATGAGCCACTGCTGCCCAGAGGCTGAAAAGCAGAGCACTATAGGTACTTAAAGAGAAGGCAATGGCACCCCACTCCAGTACTCTTGCCTGGAGAATCCCATGGATGGAGGAGCCTGGTAGGCTGCAGTCCATGGGGTCGCTAAGAGTCGGACACGACTGAGCGACTTCACTTTCACTTCTCACTTTCATGCCCTGGAGAAGGAAATGGCAACCCACTCCAGTGTTCTTGCCTGGAGAATCCCAGGGACGGGGGAGCTTGGTGGGCTGCCGTCTATGGGGTCGCACAGTCGGACACGACTGAAGCGACTTAGCAGCAGCAGCAACAGGTACTTCAGGAGGGTATGGACAGGTGTAGGGCATATTCCATCACTAGAATCAAATGTAGGCTAAGGGGGTTCAACCCCATGAGTCAAAACCACCGACTATAGCATCTAAAAAGAATACCAAAGAAATGGTGTCAAATGCACTAACAAGGTCCAGCCAGATGAGAAAAGCCATTAGATTTGGTGGGAAAGCCATTAGATTTGGAGACAGTGGGCAGAAATGGAAGAAGCAAACACAAGCTATTTCTCCAAACAGTTTGGCACTGAAATGAATGAGGGACTGGGTCATCAATGCAGTCTAAAACGAAGATACCTGCTAGCAATAATGATAATAACTGACATTTATGAGAACTTACTAGGTACTAACCAGCCTTTCAAATACTTTTACATATTTTAATTCATTGAACCCCTTCAACAACCACATGAAAAGGATACTGTTATTACTCTCATTTACAAAGAGGTTGACAAAGAGGTAGCAAGAGGTTAAATAATACATTCAATATCAAATCTGGGCTTCCCTGGTGGCTTAAATGGTAAAGAATCTGCCTGTAGTATGGGAGACCTGAGCTTGATCACTGGGTCAGGAAGATCCCCTGGAGAGGAGAATGGTTACCCATTCCAGTATTCTTGCCTGGAGAATTCCATGAACAGAAGATCCTGGCGGGCTACAGTCCATAGAGTTGAACAAGACTGAAGACCAGAACTTTCACATTCTTTTTCCCCCAAGATCACACGACCCATAAGTGGCTGAATCAAGACAGTTTGGCTCCAGAATTTGCTCCCTTCACTATTAACTATATCCCCGTGTCTTGTTAGCAGAAGGAATGAAAACGGAAGAGATGGAAGATGCAGTTGAGAAAAAATAATGGAGCATGTTCTGAGAGAAGGCAAGAGGCGATATGCTCAAGGACACATATGGAAGGGAAAAGAACAGAAGGGAAAAAAAGGAGAAACTTCAAAGCAGGGCTGAAGGAACTTTGGTGATTCTGTAGATGAAGCTATGCCAGGAGGTTTAACGGCAAGAATCTAGCAAGAAATAGTAAATCAGATAAGACTGAATGAGTGCCTTAAGTCATTTACTTTTCTGGGCTCAGTTATCTTAGTGAAGAAAACAATAGCTACTTGACACAATTTTGGTGGGGATTTAAATAAATATATGTGAACAAATCCAGCACACTGTTGTATAGAAAGCATTTAATAAACATCATTTTTCATCTCTCTCCCTCTTTCTTAGATAAAGTGAGGTCATCAGAAAGGAGGCTCTTTACTACCAAAATATCTTTCAAATATTCAATTTTATAAATCAGGATTATACTAATCCAAAATTCCAGTTAGAAAATACAGAAATAGTATGTGTATCACTGATTCATTTTGCTGAACAGTAGAAAGTAGTTTTAGTCACTCAGTCATATTTGACTCTTTGTGACCCCATGGACTGCAGACTGCCAGGCTCATCTGTCCATGGTATTCTCCAGTTAAGAATATTGGAGTGGGTAGTCATTCCCTTCTCCAGGGGATCTTCCCAACCCAGGAAGCAAACCTGGGTCTCCTGTAGGCAGATTCTTTACCATCTGGGCCACCAGGGAACACAACAGTGTAAAGGAACTATAATCCAATGAAAATAAATTTAAACAAATAATTATTCCTTAAATAAGGAAAAACGTTTCAAAAGGAAGATGAGTTATAAGCCCAGAAATCAACACGATTTGAAAAAATTTTTAATTTTTATAAATACACAAATCCTAAGGACATACACACAAAAATTTCTTATTGAATACTCTTAGTCAATCTGATGTCTGAGATGCAACTCTCCAAAAAATTATCTCCAGCATTTCCCATAATGCTTTCCAAGGACCTCAGTGGCCATAAGGAAACAGCAAGATAAGGAAGGGATTTGTTTCTTTTCTGTAAAGTAGAGGAGACTTTGGGAGTTTACACACTTTTAAGAAGTTGTTCACATCCTAATAAAAACTTAGACTGTCTACTCAATGCCCATCATGCTACACCATTGACATGGTCAAAGAGGTACCAAGACGCACACAACTCCCTCCATCTAGGACCTTAGAAGAGTTGAGCTTCCTAAAGTTTTGACCTTGGACAGTTCTCTACAGTTGCCAATGATAAGATAAATGGCTGGAACTAAAGATATATAACTGATGAAGACTCTGTAGCTATGATCAAACTGATCAGCTCCTGAGAAAGTTTGCAATGAATAATATCAGTACAGAATTTTTAAAAGGTGATCATCTTGACCTCAGGTGGCAACAGGGTATTGATCCCTACGGAACACAGAAGAGGACTGGAGGACAATGAAATATGAAGGTGAAAAAAATCACGGCAATATATTTCCCTCAGCCACTCTTAGTTCAAAGCTTAACCAAACCCACAGTAAGGACTGTCTTCAGTTGTATGATCACACTTTAGTTGAATTTATTTATTAATTACTCTCTGGTTTGTGTGTACGTGTACACGTGCATGTGCTTAAATATTTAGTACACTGTTCATTCTGTATTGTATGTATGGTCATTTGGAATTACTGACAACTAAATAGAACTTTTAGAGGAAAACCAAATAATTAAAAGGCCAATTTGAGAAATTTTAAGGAGGAGTAATGTTAACTAACATTTGCACTGAAGGTTCTAGGTGCTTAAGTCCGTGGGAAAGTTGCAACAGTCAGGAGTTGTTAAAGACTTCTCTCTGGAGGAAATACATTACACTTGCATCTGGTATTCCAGACCTTAGAACTTCCTATAGAATCTCAAATGGACTCTTTTCAGGTAACTTACTTGCTCAGCATTGGTTTCTCATCATTAACTGGGGTGACCTCTACAAAAATGGTTTTAAGTATCTTATGTTTCCCGTCTGACACCTGGATTGTAAAGTCATCAGCAAGACTCTCTGAATCATCATGCACATACATCAACCTCATTCCTGGACAAAGGGAAAAAAGAGAAAGTAAATCTTTCTTATGATTAAACCATTTCAAAATCTGTCACAAATAATTTCCAAAGCATTGCTATTAGCGTGAGCTCATTAATCAGCACAATAAGGTAAAATCAAACTATTTTATAAAGTAAGAGTACCCTCCTAGTTCATTAAAAGTTTCTATTTAAATAAGTTAGTATTTGATAAGGGTCTTACTTAAAGTCATTGAGAAAAAATATATTATTCAATAAACTGAAAGAGAACAATGGTGACAGTATCTAAATGAAACAAAAAATTAGTTCATTACTTAGGGGAATTTGCATTTAGATCCCTATCTCAAGCCAACAATCAAAATAAATTTTAGGTGAATCAAAACTTAAATAAAAAACTATTTTTAAAGCCTATATAACATTCATATGGAAAAAATGGAACTTTCATATGTAGCTGGTAGAAAAGTAAAATGATGCAGCTACTTTTGGAAAACAGTTTGACAGAGTTTTAGGTTTGATCCCTGGGTCAGGAAGATCCCCTGGAGAAGGAAACAGCAATACACTCCAGTATTCTTCCCTGAAAAATCACATGGACAGAGGAGCCTGGCAGGCTATACTTCATAGGGTCACAAAGAGTTGGATATATCTGAGCACATGAGCAAATGGGATAAGATCAATTTTTCAAAAAGGGTAATGAAAAAATACTTTAGGCTGCTATTTCAATGTGTCATTTCCTTAAAGAGCACATTATCACCTCAGAGAATAATGAGTTATTATAGGTTGTTCTATATTTGTTTCAAATGTGGAGGTTTTGACAGACAAATCTCTTCAAATTTAGTTCCATAATCTTGATTGTTTTAAAAAGGAATTTTTTTTATTATGTGATTAAAACCTTGGGATAAAATATTAAAATTCACAAATATTATTTTTACTGATGCTCTTAAGGTGAAAGACAAGATATTAATTCTTTTTCAATTACCCACTCTGTCTAGCTGAGACTTCATGTTCTGCATTAATCCAGAGCCCAGAGAAAATCCTTGAGAGATAAATGAATACAGGCAAAGGCCATTTCTTCAATTCCTCTTTCTGTGATTTATTACTATCTTTTCTGGGTTAAATTATTAAATCAACAACAACAAACAAATTGAAATGAAACATGATATACCATTCTTGAGAAGTTCCATGGAAAAGTTGTACACAAGTTCATGCTTCTGGCCAGGGTTGGCTGATTGCTTATATTGAAAAAAGTTTCTGCTAAATGCCCTGTTGATGAGGAGGCCATGACGCGGTTTGTGAGTGATACTGAACAGCAAGGGGTTCTTGGGAATGTCCCGGTCAGTAGCACTGATGATGGAAGAATCCAGCTCTCTCATCTGACCCTCACACACCTAAACAAAGACAAGAGAAGTCAGCTGCATGTGAAATGAAACCTGTCTTTCTTTTGGCAAAAAGCTCAAAAAATAATTTTAAAATATCCTATAATAATTTTAAGAGATCCTCACAAATTTTCCATGAGGTTTGTGTGTAATGAGTCCTAAAAAGAAATTGCTAGTTTAAAATGACCTTAGAAGACAATAAGAAATCTACTCATCTTTCTCATGCATTTTTCTGAAGATTTCAAAGCACTTTATCCTATCCATGAAGGACTAAGGATATATATATATAAACATATATATATATATTATATTTAATCTCATATATATGATTCATAATTCAAAGATCAGGGACTAAAGCAACCAAAAGGATGCTTGCTTTCTGGAAGTCACAGAGTTCAGTTGTAAAACTGGGTGTAGACCCTGGCTGTCCTAACCTGCCATTTTAACCTCTGAACCTTGCTGCTCTCACAGTTCTTTTTTTCTGCTTTACAAATTGCATAAATATCTGCTATACACACTGGGGGATGTTAGGTGTTTTTAATTTTTGTCATTGCAGCAAACACTGCTATATCTCAATTAGAGTCAACCACAGTTGAGAGGATCCTCCTGGATACACAACAGTATGTATTTTAATGCTGGGTCCCTGATCTCTTCTCTGTCCTCACACCACTAATTTGCCTGAACAACCCCCCTTCCCACTTCAAGTTTCATAATCCTTTAAGCATAAAGAGAACTGAATGGTTTTCATTTCATGTAGGATCTAGTTATTTAGAAACATTTGTACCATTAACATGGTACTTAGTCATCTTCATCTTCTTTTTCTCATAGCAAGGGAACAAAAAAGTATTTCTGATGTATAGAACAGTCTTATGGACTCTGTGAGAGAGGGAGAGGGTGGGAAGATTTGGGAGAATGGCATTGAAACATGTAAAATATCATGTATGAAACGAGTTGCCAGTCCAGGTTCGATGCACGATACTGGATGCTTGGGGCTGGTGCACTGGGACGACCCAGAGGGATGGAATGGGGAGGGAGGAGGGAGGGAGGTTCGGGATGGGGAACACATGTATACCTGTGGCGGATTCATTTTGATATTTGGCAAAACTAATACAGTTATGTAAAGTCTAAAAATAAAATAGAATTGAAAAAAAAAAAAGAAAAAAAAAAGTATTTCTGCTTCCTACTGTGAAATACAGCAAGATCTAAATAATATGAGTATATGAGTTTAGCATGTGCTTATTGGGCACGTATAGAATCACTGTAAGAATATGAATATTCTAAAGAATCAAAGTCCAAATGAGACTGTGATGGCCTGTTCATCATTAATTATAAGACAAGGAAAAAAATACCTAGCACTACTAAATACAGATAAACAAGAAGTAGGAAAGGGTGGAGGAATCCAAGAATGTCTTTGTGGCTGAGTGGACATTTTACGTTTGAAGAAGACATGGGCTTTAGACTTGTGAAAATACTCTCTCTTCAGCCTCTCTTAAGGACTTTGAAAAGAGCCTTCCTACAACTACTTGGATGTACATAACAAGAATCATAATATCTGACATTTAGGCTAAAATTATGCTGGTTCCCTTTTATCTGGCCTACATTTTAAAAACTGAGATGGCATAATAATTTAATGCACGGTGATGGAAGGAGGGAACCATCTTTGATACTAACTTGCATTTTTCTCCAAAAACTTTAATAAAGCAACCTAAAAAAGATGTTCTAATCATCTTTCTCTATAAAGCTCGGGACTCCTGGACTCATGGTATGGCAGCCTTTCCCATTTACAAAATGGTAAATTCATTCAAAAGATGACTTGGAAATTTTATCCAAAAAAATGTGAGATTCTTGTTTGCACATTCAATAATTTATTGAGATTATAAATAAAAGATTTAGATAAATAGACATAAAACACAGAAACTCACTGGTAGACAGCCTTGAAATAGATTATAATAACTTTAAAATCTCAATTTTTTTGTGCTACAAGTTGCAACACAATGTGATGGAAGCCCAGCTAGCTATAAAATAAATACACTTTTCCACAAGAAAGCAAAATACATATGACTATTTTAAAAACCCACGTGAAGCTTAAAGCCAGCTCTGCCAATAACACATGGGGCTCCATATTTGTTACTCTTCAACAGCCTCTGTAAGCAATCCACAGGGGAGAAAAAAGGCATGATTACTTTCAGAGAAGAGCAAGAGACAAATTCCCAGTGGCCTAATTATTTCAGAAACTCCAACCCGAGATAGATACAAGACAATAGAGGTAGGTATAGAAGGAGTCATTTGTAATTTCTTCTCTGTCTCATAATTACTGAAGTGATCTCTGGAGAAATCCATGTGCCAACAGAAGAGGAACGGCAGGAGCTGGCTCTTAAGTCTCATCCTGAGACTTTTAAGTCTCATCCTTTTAAGTGTTATATACCATTAAGACTTGGCAGAAAATTAAAATCAAATAAAGACTTTTGCATTTAGAATTTGATAATTTTTAGTGAAAAATAAGGCAAAATAATGGTTTCAAAGCAACTTTGATCAATGTCTGGAAAAAGATGACAGACGTAACAAGACTAATATGAATGACACCTATTTAATAAGAATTTTCTAAGGAGATGGTTAGATAGCATCACCAACTCAATGGACATGAATTTAAGCAAACTCCAGGAGACAGTGGAGGACAGAGGAGCCTGGGGTGCTACAGTCCATGGGGTTGCAAAGAGTAAGACATGACTTAGCAACTGAACAACAGCAAAATGTGCCTGACCATCATGATAGTCATGGCCATCCTAAAGGAAGATCTGATACACATTTTGCAGATGAGGAAACAAAAACACGGAGAGAAATAACTTACCCAGAACCCTACGACTAGTAAACAACAACACCAAGTCCCTCATATTCCAAAGCCAGTACTCATTCATTTAATCAGAATATGTTATGAGTAAATCTGGATTAAATAATTGTATAAAAATTAGGATTGTTTAAAAATAATTATATGCTTATATGAAAATATTAATGTATAGTAATCAAAGGTTTTTTTTTAAGTAGAAAGTAGGGTATCCATAAAATTAAAAGACGCTTACTCCTTGGAAGGAAAGTTATGACCAACCTAGATAGCACAATCAAAAGCAGAGACATTACTTTGCCAACAAAGGTCCATCTAGTCAAGGCTATGGTTTTTCCAGTGGTCATGTACATATGTGAGAGTTGGACTGTGAAGAAAGCTGAGCACCGAAGAATTGATGCTTTTGAACTGTGGTGTTGGAGAAGACTCTTGAGAGTCCCTTGGACTGCAAGGAGATCCAACCAGTCCATTCTGAAGGAGATCAGCCCCGGGATTTCTTTGGAAGGAATGATGCTAAAGCTGAAACTCCAGTACTTTGGCCACCTCATGCAAAGAGTTGACTCATTGGAAAAGACTCTGATGCTGGGAGGCTTTGGGGGCAGGAGGAGAAAGGGACGACAGAGGATGAGATGGCTGGATGGCATCACCGACTTGATGGACGTGAGCTTGAGTGAACTCCAGGAGTTGGTGATGGACAGGGAGGCCTGGCGTGCTGCGATTCATGGGGTCGCAAAGAGTCGGACACGACTGAGCGACTGAACTGAACTGAACTGAACTGAGGGTATATTAATGATCTCTGATTTGTAGGTGAAAACATACAGAAAAGTCATATACATACATACATACATATCATTGGCATGGACACAAATTACTTCTGTGGAAATTAATTACTGAAAACTCAACTGATGGGGAGTGACCATGCATAGGGATTGCTAAAGAGGGAGAATTTCATAGTTCACTGTGTAAGTTTCACAACATTCTAACTTGTTTAACCACATATATTATTTTTTTAAGACAACAGTTGTCTCAGCAGTGATATGCTAGGCTATTTTAGCTATGTCTAAATTTTTAAATAAAACTAACAAATATTATTATATAATATAATGACTTTTTAAACTGCACAAAAATAATGGTTGAAATTGTATTTTTTTCCTGTCATATATCTTTATAAACAGCTGTATAAAAAAGATGCCTGTAGTTTGTGAATTAAGAGTCCTTGCTATTGTAGCCCTGGTTAAGGTAGCATGCTATGGAATCAGAGCACCAGGGTGCAAATCCCCTACTTTTTACTTACTGCCAAGCTCTGTGATCTGGGGACACTAACTTAACCTTTTTAGTCTCATTTATTGCAGTTATTACATGGCAATAATAATGCCGTCACTTTAAAAGCCTATTATGAGGATTCAGTATGAACACATGTAAAGGGTTTAGAACAGGACCTATTAGCATGTACTGCATTCTATATACAGACAACTATAAACTATGTGATGCTATCTGTTAGCAATTATTATTATCATGACCATCATCGTTACTATTAGAAAAATATTTATCAAGTGATTGCATTACATAACATAGGTTACTGCCCTCTTTACTCACTAACTTGATGTGTTAAGTGCACAAGACCAATGTAAATAGATTAGGTGAAAATAAAAATTAGAAAATGATAAAGAGAGACTAAAAATTCAAATTTCTTTCTTACAGTAATATTCTGCACTATAAAATCAGGAGCTTCATCATTTGTAGCGTTGATTATAATGTAAAATGGTATCTCCATGGAGCGTCGCTTCCCATCCGTGACATACAACACAAACTTGTCAGCCGTTGGTTCCATCCCCAGATGCCTGGACTGCACATAGTTAATATGTAAAGCCTTCATGTCTTTCCACTGAAACGAAGCTAGAGCACACCAAAATGGAGCAGGTAAATAAGAAAAACATATTTTCCCGTGCTACTGGTCCTTAATCCTTCACCCAATAGCCTATTTCTCAGCAGAGCAAATAAGAGATCACAGCAGTTGACCTAAGGATCGGTCATCAGGGACTTCTATAATGACTATACCCATCAACATAAAAACATACCCATAAATTACAAGGAAGAATTAAAATTTGCATGAAGAACAGAAAGGCTGTAACTGCTAACTAGCATGTAGGGACTTTGTGACCATCATTCACATATTTGGAATGAATGTCAGAGAGACCTTCCCTTGATTAAAACCAGTGCTCCAGAGTGAGCAGTTCTTGTCATATTTGAACAAGAAAGGAACCATCTCTTTCATATAAAGGCAAATCAAGAGTTCATCAATCGTCTGCCTGTTAATCACTAAGTTGTCTCCAGCTCTTTGCAACCCCATGGGCTGTAGCCCACCAAGCTCTTCTGTCCATGGAATTCTTCAGGCAAGAATACTGGAGTGGGTTGCCATTTTTCTCCAGGGTATCTTCCCCATCTAGGGATCGAACCCCAGTCTCCTGCATGGCAGGCAGATTCTTTACCATCTGAGCCACCAGGATGGTAGTCTATTGTCAGCCTACTTGACTGCATAGCAAGCAACTGGCAGGAATGAGTGAAATTAACTGACCTGCTATTATGGTATTCTGATATTGACTTAAATCAAAAGATAAAAACACTCTGTGTTGTGTATTAAGTCACAGGTGGTGGTTTAGTCGCTAAGTCACGTCCAACTCTTGCAACCCCATGGGCTGTAGTCTGCCAGGCTCCTCTGTCCATGGGATTTTCCAGGCAAGAATACTGGAGTGGGTTACCATGTCCTCCTCCGGGAGATCGTTTTCACCCAGGGACTGAATCCTGGTCTTCTGCATTGCAGGCGGATTCTTTACCAACTGAGCTAACTAAGGCCCTCACCCTAAGTCTCCCCACAGGAGAAACTGCAATTAATGCAATTAATCTTTAATACATTAATCTTTCTTCCAACTCCACTGAGACATAATTCACATAACACTGTGTGAGTTTAAGGTGTAAGACACGTTGATTTGATACAAGCATGTATGTCTTCTCTGAAAAAAAGGTCTATTCAAGTCCTCTGCTCATTTTTTAATCAGATTGTTTAGCTTTTTGTTTTGAGTTGTATGAGTAACTTATATATTTTAGATTTTATCTCCTAACAGATATGTGGTTTGTAGATACTTTCTCCCATTCTAAAGATACTCTTTTCATTTTATTGATTGTTTCTCTTCCTCTGCAGAAGTATTTTAATGTAGTCCCACTTATTGATATTTTGCTTTTTTACCTTTGCTTTAGGTGTCAAATTAAAAAAATTGTCACCAGACCCATGTTAGGGAACTTACTGCCTATGTTTTCTTCTAGGAGCTTTATGGTTTCATGTCTCATATGCAAGACCTTTATCCATTTTGAGTTATTAATTTTTGTGTTGTAAGATAATGGTCCAGTTTCATTCTTTTGAATGTGTCTGTCCATTTTCCCCAAAATCACTTCTTAAAGAATGCTTTGCCCATTGTATTTTCTTGGTTCCCTCATTAAAAATTAGTTGACCATATATGTATGGCTTTATTTCTGGGCTCACTACTCGGTTATGTTGATCTATGTGCTTGTTATTTTTTTTCTGCTTTGATTATGATAGCTTTGCAATAATAGTTTGAAATTAGCAGGTATGATGCTTCCAACTTTGCTCTTTTTTCTCAAGATTTCTTTGGCTATCTGAGGTCTTTTGTGGTTCCATACAAACGTTAGGATAATCTGTTCTATTTCTGTTAAAAAAAAAAAAAGAGTCATTGGAATTTTGATAGGTATTGCACTGAATCTACAGATAGCCTTGGGCAATAAGGACATTTTAACTATATTAACACTTTCAACCCATGAACATGGGATGTCTTTCCATTTGTTTGTGTCCTCTTCAATTTCTTTCATCAAGACACCAATTCTATGTCTTATACTTGGTATATAAATTTTTCACTACCTTGGTTAAAATTACTCCTATATATTTTACTGTTTTTTATGCTATTATAAATGAGATTGCTTTCTCTGCTTCTTCTTCAGAAAGTTTATTGTCCATGTATAGGAATACAACTGAGTTTTGTGTGTTGATTTTGTACCCTGAAACTACTGAATCTGTTCATTAGTTCTAATGGTTTTTGGTGAAGTCATTGGGAATTTCTATATATAATATCACATTATCAGCAAATAGAAACACTTTACTTCTTCCTTTCTGATTTGGATACCCTTTATTTCCTTCTCTGGCTATGATGTTTCAGTACTACATTGAATAGGAGTAATGCAGGTGGGAACTTTTGTCTTGTTCCTGTTCTTAGAGGGAAATTTTTCAAACTTTGACTGTTAAGTCTAGCTAAAAGTTTGCCACTTTCCTGTATCTTTTAAAAATTATCAACTCAGTTTCATTAACATTCCCCATTGTTTATCTGTTCTTTATTTGTTTCTGCTCTGGTCTTTATTATATCCTTCCTTCTGCTAAATATGGGCCTAATATGTTCTTGCTTTTCTAGTTATAGGTTATTTACTTTTTTAATGCAGCGCTTATCATTATAAAACTTTCCTCTTGGCACTGTTTTTGCTGCATTCCATATATTTTGCTGTGTTGTGTTTCTATTTTTATTTAAGATTTTAAAATTTCTTTCTTATACTTAGTCTTCAATCCATTGGTTATTCAGGAATGTGTTAATTTTCACATATTTGGCATCTTTTTAGTTATCTCTAGTTATTGACTTTAACTTTGTGGCATTGTGGTTAAAAAAAAAAAAAGATACTTGGTACAATTTTGATCTTTTTAAATTGTTAAGACTTCCTTAGTGACTCATCATATGATCTATCCCAGAGACTGTTTCCTGTGCATTCTACTTTTGTTGAATGGAATATATGTATGTCTGTTGGGTTCATTTGGTTTAATATATAGTTCAAGTCTAATGTTTTCTTACTGATTTTCCATCCAAATGATTCATCCACTGTTGAAAAATGGGACACTGAAGTCCCTACTATTATTGTATTGTTGAGTATTACCCTCTTCAGTTCTATTAGTATTTGCTTAATATATTTAAGTGTTTCAATATTGTATGCATATACATTTACCACTATTATATCCTCTCAATGAATTAACACTTAATCATTATATAATGACCTTCTTTGTGTCTTGTTATACTTTTGACTTAAGAGACTATTTTGTCTAGTTTATGTATATCTACCCTTGCTCTCTTTCGGTTTCCATTTGCAAGGAATATCTTTTACCATACCTTCATTTTAAGCCTGTGTCTGTCCTTGAAGCTTAAGTGAGTTTCTTGTAGGCAGCATTGAGTGGTGTCTTATTTTTCCTATTCATTCTACTAACACAACTAATTGTAAACCCAGCTTCTCTCATATTTAAAATGGATATGCCCCAAAAGGTGCTTAGAGAATAATTTACTTCTGAAGTCTTGCCTTTGAATGATTTTGATTTTGGCATTTGTTTTTGCTTTGGTTGTTTTCAAGTGAAACACCAGAGCTATTCAAGTTTCTGAGACACACTTTGGTTTTAAAATTAATGTCATTATCTTCAATATTTCCATGATATATTTCCTACTCTTTTCTGCCTGTATCTTTTAAAAGTGTTAAAAGAAACTGTGAGAATAAGACTGTGAGTTCCACCAGATTTATTCTGTCACAGTATTCTGTGTTGCTATGGGGGCCTTTGTTTTTTTAATTAATTTATTTATTTTACTTTACAATATTGTATTGGTTTTGCCATACATTGACATGAATCCACCATGGGTGTACATGTGTTCCCCATCATGAACCCCCCTCCCACCTCTGTCCCCATCCCATCCCTCTGGGTCATCCCAGTGCACCAGCCCTGAGCACCTGTATCATGCATTGAACCTGGACTGGCGATTCATTTCACATGTGATAATTTACATGTTTCAATGCCATTCTCCCATATCATCCTACCCTTGCCCTCTACCACAGAGTCCAAAAGACTGTTCAATATACCTGTGTCTCTTTTGCTGTCTTGCATACAGGGTTATCGTTACCTTCTTTCTAAATTCCATATATATGCGTTAGTATACTGTATTGGTGTTTTTCTTTCTGGCTTACTTCACTCTGTATAATAGGCTCCAGTTTCATCCACCTCATTAGAACTGATTCAAATGTATTCTTTTTAATGGCTGAGTAATACTCCATTGTGTATATGTACCACTGCTTTCTTATCCATTCATCTGCTGATGGACATCTAGGTTGCTTCCATGTCCCGGCTATTATAAACAGTGCTGCGATGAACATTGGGGTACGCGTGTCTCTTTCGATTCTGGTTTCCTCAGTGTGTATGCCCAGCAGTGGGATTGCTGGGTCATATGGCAGTTCTATTTCCAGTTTTTTAAGGAATCTCCACACTGTTCTCCATAGTGGCTGTACTAGTTTGCATTCCCATCAACAGTGCAAGAGGGTTCCCTTTTCTCCACACCCTCTCCAGCATTTACTGCTTGTAGACTTTTGGATAGCAGCCATTCTGACTGGCATGAAATCGTGCCTCATTGTGGTTTTGATTTGCATTTCTCTGATAATGAGTGATGTTGAGCATCTTTTCATGTGTTTGCTAGCCATCTGTATGTCTTCTTTGGAGAAATGTTTGTTTAGTTGTTTGGCCCACTTTTTGGTTGGGTTTTTTATTTTTCTGGAATTGAGCTGTAGGAGTTGCTTGTATATTTTTGATATTAATTCTTTGTCCATTGCTTTGTTTGCTGTTATTTTCTCTATGGGGGCCTTTTAAAACATTATTTCTTCAATATTTATCCTTAAATTTTCCATAAGTGTAATTTCCATTTATTTTGAAGTAAACTCCTAGGTGTTCTTTGGAAGGACTGATGCTAAAGCTGAAACTCCAATACTTTGGCCACCTCATGCGAAGAGTTGACTCACTGGAAAAGACTCTGATGCTGGGAAGGATTGGGGGCAGGAGGAAAAGGGGACAACAGAGGATGAGATGGCTGGATGGCATCACCAACTTGATGGACATGAGTTTGAGTGAACTCCAGGAGTTGGTGATGGACAGGGAGGCCTGGTGTGCTGTAATTCATGGGGTCGCAAAGAGTCAGACATGACTGAGTAACTGAACTGAGCTGAAACTCCCATACGTGGGAAATCTTAAATGAAAAATTAGAATGAAAAACAATAGTATTTGAAAGTATCAGTGATAATAATAATTTCTCAAGTGTAGTACTTTGAACATTTTTCAAGTCCTAACCCAGTTATTAAACATAACCTAATCAATGAGAGTCTCAAACAAAGGCTGATTATTGCTGGACATAAAACCATGACTTACCTATGCTGATGCCCATATTGCTCTTTTCAAAACCTGCAGAAGGGAGTGTGTTTTCAAGGTAGCCAAACTGGGGAGGAGAAACCAAAACAAATTCCAAGTCATCTTCTGCAGTGTCAGGATCAGCGGCAGACAGATGGTTAACAGTAAGGGCTGCTGAGAAGCCCTCATCTACAACGAATATGGTACCTGCATATAAACAATAACACAGTTATGACTTACTGTGAAATCCTCTAATCAGAATAGTAAGGACAAAAGGGAGTGATTGAAACTCCAATTCAGAGATGCCTCCTATACACAAATGTACTTCCATGGGAGATGTTCATTTCCTTTAGTATAATTCTCCTTATGGTGAAAATATTCAAGGGTAATGGGTGGAATTTAATTTGACTTATGGAATTATATTTTTTCTTGTCTAAGAAAGCCAGACTATTACAAAAAGATAGAAGAAATACTAAATGCTCCAGTACAGCCCTTTAGTCATTCTCAAGGAACTCTGATTTCCCCTGTGTCTCTATAGAAGTGACAAATGAAAATAAGAATTGCCAAAATGTTTTAATGATAAGCCACTGAATGTGGTTTATATACTCTTCAAGATCAGTTGTTACCTCTGTTTGTCAGAGCGTTAATTGCCTGAGAACTATTATGAATTGCTCATAACGAGCATATTTTTTATGCCGTAGTGCTTAATTATTCTGTGGGGATAATGCTTCCTTTCCAGAACACTGCTTGGGAGACAGTTTGCAAATTACAATAACATTCATACATATGCTTGCATTTCTTTTCTGAGAGTCAGAACATATACATAGTGCCTACAAAGAGATGACTTCCTAAAAAGCAAATAAGGTTAAATATATATAAATAGTCCCACTGGTATACTCATTCTATTCTAATAGAAATTATTATGGATAAAATAAATTACTGTCTCTACCAGGTAAATGATACTTTCCCATGTGAAATAAAACCAGATTATTTGAGGATTACAATGTTGTCTTCATTTTAAAACACACACACACACACACACACACACACACTTGCATTCTCTCTCCATATGGATTTATCTAAATTTTTAAACAAGTTATTTCTTTTTCCCTGTAATCTTTCACAGATCTGAGGTTTCCACAAGTCTGTTTTGAGACAATTATTACAGGCAATTTTGTATGGTGGTTTTCTATTTTGACTGTAATAAAGGGCATTATTTCACTGGACCACGGGTATGACTAGATGAGATAATAGAAACTTAAGAGGAAAAAATATGGCAACCTATGGCAACTGAAGGCGGTTGGTTGTCCACTGGATACACTGTGATGTTGAGATCATACATTGGAAAGGACTCATGAAGAGGAACAGATGGATAAGGTCCATTGTAACAGCAGCCATTCACAAAAGGACCAGCTTCTCTGTCCGAAACCACCAATGTAATGGTGTCGAAACAAGGCATCAGGCCAATCTCACCACCTGGAAGACACAACTACAGCTGAAAGATGACTTATAAAAAATGCAGAATACCAAGATGAAATTGCCTTAGACTTCCTCTACAAGCATAGAATGGCAAGGAAAGGAACTTACGTGGTTAAAATGTGAAACTCAATTTTATTACTATGAAATTAAATAGAGTCATGAAAATAATGCAGAAATGCTTGCCCATCTGTTGCCTCTGGTGAAAACCCTGCCAGCCATCTATCACCATATGGAGGGGCAAAACAGGGCTAACAAGGGTCTGACAGTTCACAAATGAACAAGGGAGACACAAAGCTGAACTCAGGATGGCTTCACTCTTCTCCCATAATTATTAGTGTTTGGACCAACCACAGGGAAAACAGAAGGCACCCTGTCCCTCTGGTAATTGTCTTCACATTTGCATTAACCACCTTAATTGAACAACCACTCACTGCAGAAGAAGCTGAATAGGTGAAATACAAAGATAACCCACATCTTTGTCACTTGCTTCAGCATTTTCTTCATTACATATAGTCAAGATGTTAGCAAAATAGCAACAGCACCTGGATAAGAAGAGACCCTAATTTTCATCTTCTTTTTACTCTTGAGAGCTTCCATCTATGGGATTCAAAATGGTCCCAACTTAAGTCGTGAGAGGAAGAAGGAAGAAAATATCAGGACTAGAACTTTATCAGTAAATAGGACAATCTATTCTTGGATTACTAATGAACAGCACAGAAGTAGGAATGCTTACTATCCAGGGAGGCAGAAAAGTTATGTAGATGTGCTTTTGATAATTTTCATACATTACTCTAAAAGTGTCAAGAGGGAAGCAATTATGTTCGAAGTTTCGATGAGACTAGGGCACAAAAGATCAGGAACAACTTCTCTTTTCACAAGATACATTGGTCAAATCTATAGAGCACTGTACTTGGAATTATTACACCTGTTTAAAAAAATGACATGGAACATAAAAAGGAGCAAAACTGGGTCATCTGTAGAGATGTAGATGAACCTGGAGTCTGTCATACAGAGTATAGTAAATCAGAAAGAAAAAACAAATATTAATGCATATATCTCCCATGTTAGTAAGGTCATGCTTAAAATCTCGCATGCCAGGCTTCAGCACTACATGAACCAAGAATTTCCAGACATCCAAGCTGGGTTTAGAAAAGGAAGAGGAACCAGAGATCAAACTGTCAACATTCACTGGATCATAGAGAAAGCAAGGGAATTCCAGAAAAACATCTACTTCTGTTTCATTGACTACGCCAAAGCCTTTGACTGTGTGGATCATAACAAACTGCGGAAAGCTCTTAAAGAGATGGGAATACCAGACCATCTTACCTGTCTCCTGAGAAACCTGCATGCGTGTCAAGAAGCAACAGTTAGAACCCTGTATGAACAACTGAGTGGTTCGGGATTGAAAAAGCAGTACAACAGGGCTGTCTGCTGTCACTCTGTTTAACCTATATGCTGAGCACATCATAAGAAATTCCAGGCTGGATGAGTTATATGCTGGAATCAAGATAGGTAGGAGAAACATCAACAACCTCAGATATACAACTGATACCACTCTAATGGCAGAAAGCAAAGAGGAAGTAAAGAGCCTTTTGATGAAGGTAAAGAAGGAGAGTGATGAGCCTGCTTAAAACTAAATATTAAAAAAATTAAGATCACGGCATCTGGCCCCATTACTTCATGGCAAAGAGAAGGAGGGAAAGGTGGAAGTGGTGCCAGATTTCATCTTCTTGGGCTCTAAAATCACTGCAGATGGTGACTGCAGCCATGAAATAAGAAGACAATTGCTTCTTGGCAGGAAAGCTATCAAACCTAGACAGTGTGTTGAAAAGCAGACTTTACTCTGCCGACAAAGATCCATATAGTCAAGCCTATGATCTTCCCAGTGGTCACGCACAGTTGTGAGAGCAGGACTAGAAAGAAGGCAGATCATCAAAGAATTATTGCCTTCGAACTGTGGTGCTGAAGACTCTTAACTGTCCCTTGGACAGCAATGAGATCAAACCAGTCAATCTTAAGGGAAATCATCCCTGAATACTCATTGAAAGGACTTTTGCTGAAGCACTGATATTTTGGTCACCTGACATGAACAGCTGACTCACTGGAAAACTCCCTGATGCTGGGAAAGACTGAGGGCAGAAGAAGAGGGAGTCAGAGGATAAGATGGCTGGATGACATCACCGATGCAATGGACATGAACTTGGGCAAACTTCGGGAGATGGTGAGGGACAGGGAGGCCTGGCATGCTGCAGTCCATGGAGTTGCAAAGAGCCAGACACGACTGGGCAATTGAACAACACCACCAATGCATATATAGGGAATCTAGAAAAGTGGTACTTATGAACGTATTTGCAGGGCAGGAATAGAAATGCAGATGTACAGAACAGACTTGTGGACACAGAAGGGGAAAGAGAGGGTGGGGCTGATTGAGAAAGCAGTATTGACATTCATACACTACATGTGTAAAACAGATAGCTAGTAGGAAGCTTCTGTATAGCATAGAGAGCCCAGCTTGGTGCTCTGCGATGAGCTAGAGAGGTGGGATCGGGGGCTGCGGTGGGAGGGAAGCTCAAGAGGGAGGGGATGTAAGTATACATATAGCTGATTCACTTCACTGTACAGCAGAGATTAACAAACATTATAAAGCAATTATACTCCAATAAAAAATGGCAGACAAGGAAATATTCAAAATGATATTATTGAGTAACCAAATGATAAAAGAATGAGAAGACTGGGCTTATTTTTTTAAAAAAAGAATAAGGGTGAGACATTAAAATTAAACAATCAGCCTTCTACTTTAGGAAAAGTGGGGGAAAGATACCATTCATCTATTCATATTTATAAAAAGGTTAATTGGCATAAAGCTTTTTATGCAATACTCACTTGAAAAATACTTATTTAATGCTTGTTGTGTGAAAATTAGTGTTCTGTGTGCTCTGGCGGAGGGAAAGACAGACATGGTGAAAATGTCAAGACAGTTCAAAAAAATATCAAATGTTCAAAGAGCTACTATATGTCAGGAGGGGACACAGTCTAATGGGAGGGAAAGAAATGCAGTCCAGTTAGATTATCACAGATGTGTGTATATATTAAGTGGAACCATATGAAATTGCTACTCAAAGCCATTTTTAACCTATTAAATGGAACATTCATCTATCTCAGCCTGCTTATTATGCATTAGGTGCTGAGGGTGAAGAAGGATGAGTGCATAGGCTGATGATGGCATGGGGGGCAGAATGTTCATGGCAGGGAAAGTCAGACAAATCTTTCCAGATGGCCTTGCTCACTTTGTGCTGAGCATTAAATAATGAATGGTTTATAAGGCAAATAAGGCAGAGAACTGGGAGATGGGAGAGAAGATGTGTAGGAAGAGAGAGTGGGGAAGAGAAATGGAAAAATAATTCTAGGAAATGAAAACAGCTTAACCAAAAACCCGAACAGAGTACATTCAGTAACTGTAATTTCAATATAAGAAAAACATGTGAAACATTCATAGAAAGAGCTGGAAAAGTTGGCTGAGTGTTAAGCCACAAAAAAAAAAACAGCTACAAAATGGGTCGAAGAAGTCTTTACCTTGAAATGAGATACAGTCTAAAGATACTATTTATACTGAAAACAGTTAACTGGACTGGTATTTATTAAATAATTTTTGAATGGCCTCATATTTAATGATTGGAGAATAGCAAATTGGTAATAATTTTATATTATAAAATATTATTCAATGATTAAAACATGGTTACAATAACTTTGTAACATCTAATAATATTTTAATAAACATTTTCAGATGAGAATCTAAATGAAAAAAGAAACTGCACATTCAACGTGATAACAACTATGTTAAAAATTACAATTAGAAAAAGGAAAAGAAAACATTGTAATACTGAAATGTTAACAGTGATTATCTTTCTGAGGTAAATAAGGTAATTTTTCAAAATTTTATCATAATTTTCTAAGTTTTCTGTAATGAGTATATATTATTTTCATAATCACAAAAATAAATAAGCAAATAAAATAATGGTGATACAATTGTTATCAGGCTTCCCTGGTGACTCAGCAGTAGAGAATTCACCTACAATGCAGGAGATGCAGGTTCAATCCCTAGCCAGGAAGATCTCCTAGAGAAGGAAAAGGCAACCCACTCCAGTGTTCTTACATGGACAATCCCATGGACAAGAGGACTGGCAGGCTACAGTCCATGGGGTTGCAAAAGAGTTGGACACAACTAAGCGACTAAAACTACAATAACAACAATTGTTCTTTGGTAATCATATATAACCAATGTATGGAGGTAAGCGCAGGGCCACTGAAATTTTAGCTCCTATTCTAAGTTTCTCTTTATTCATTCTAGAACAGTGCTAATCACTACCGAGTAACCGAGTGAACATTACAAGCAAAAGTATAATTCAAATAAAATATTTTTTGAATACAGTATTTCTGTTAATTTATTAACATAACAAAAATGTCTATCTGAAAGAATTTGTACCAGTGTCCTACTAGGTCTTTGAAAAAAAATGTGTTAACACTCCCTTATATGGCCATCACACTAAACGAGAGTTATACGTATGTCTACTTGTTGTTTAGTACCTGAAACAAGGCACAGGCTTGAAGAGAAGATGGTTTCATCTCACCCATAATGTATCTATGCCAAATGAGCCTTTCAAAGATGTTAAAATTATGTAACAAACCATAATATTTGTCTCTAGATCACTTTTCTGATAGTTTGGGCAAATCAAAAAGAAGCACCTATTTGTGAACTCTGACATTGAGAAACATTGAGTAAGTGGACTATACTTCTCAGGAAAAGGAAAGAGCCAGCAAAACCTTTTCTAAGTGGCTGAGTGCTGAAGAACTGATGCTTTCCAACCATGGTGCTGGAGAAGACTCTTGAGAGTCCGTTGGACAGCAAGGAGATCAACTAGTCAATCATAAAGGAAATCAACCCTGAAGATTCATTGGAAGGACTGATGCTGAAGCTCCAATACTTGGGCCACCTGATGCAAAGAGCTGACTTATTGGAAAAGACCCTGATGCTGGGAAAGATTGAAGGCAGGAGAAGAAGAGGGTGACAGAGGATGAGATGGTTGGATGGCATCACCAACTCAATGGCCAGGAACTGGCGCAAACTCTGGGAGGAAGTGAAGGACACAGAAGCCTGGCATGCTGCCGTTCATGGGGTCGCAAAGAGTAAGACACGACTTACCAATTGAACAACAACAACAAAGACTTAACAGAGTGAGGATAAAGAGATATTATTTCAAGAAAAAAGATGTCTAGTGGAGTGATTAAAGTATGTCATACTAATTGGCCTTGAGGCAACTGGTATCCTAATAAGTTGTTTTTTTCCAAAGTGCATCTAAAAATATTATTTCAAAATGTTTTCCCCATATCCAAATTAAACTTGAGCTATCTCAGTTCCCCTCCTTGAATTCCCTCCCACATCACTGCTTGTATTCTCTTTCTCTGTTTTTTCAAATAAAAAGATTTGAATTCTGACACCTCTTATTTCCTGTACCACTCACCTGGCCTGACACACTCAGTCATACTTCCCCCTGGAATCTAGGTTAGAGAGGCATATGGATGAGTAATCATGAAACAGTAATGGAGTGTGATAAAAGTTAGTTAGAGGAAGTCCATGGCATTATTACTGAGGAAGTGCCCCAACCCAGAAATCAGATTTGGCAGGGCTAGTGATGTCATGAAGGACAGAGGTGTTACTATCATCTTTCCATGGGAATGGGGTTCATCTTAGGGTCTGGATTATACTCCTTTGAGCCTACTATGCCTACTATTGTGATCTGTAGATTTCAGATGTTGACAACATTTTTTATGTGAATATTTTACATAAGGAACAAATGCCACCTAGATAGCAACATAATGCAATGCCAGAAATGTAACTACAATGCTAACAAACAAGCATTTACTGTATTTTCAATATGTGTTCATGATTGTCAGGTGCTGTGGGCAAGTTACACAAAGCATAAAACATCATCTTTGCTCTTCAAGAGACCAAAGGGCAGACCAGCTACTTCTTAGGAACTAGCTGATACTCAGAAAACTTCTCAAGTTAATAATATAATTACCTTAGGGAGCCTACTTCAGGCATTTTTGGTATGATATATGGAACCAGAGTGAGATGGCCAAATAGCCTTCTTCAAATTGACCAAAATAGGGATGAGGACAAGCCAGAATGAATTGAAAGTCTATGTGGAAGCATCAGGAACATAGCAACAATAACACTTGCTCTTTCTGTGAAATTCACTGTATTACTTAGAGATCTAGAAATACTGCTGAATATCGTGATCATATTTGAAAAATAGAATATGGGCTCCCGCTGCAGCTTCTCTGGTTTTAATGGAAACAAACATTAAGACTGAGATTATTAGAGCCCACAGCAAGAAGTGAGCTAAGACTCGGTAATGTTGTTGCATCCCCGCGCCCAGACTCACCACAATGCTGTCACTTACCGGTGTGTTTGTACGTCACAGCCCCTGCGACAACATCTTCCTGAGAGAACTGATGTACCGTGACCCCAGCTCTCCTCACGGTCCCATGCTGAGGTTCTCCAACAATCATGAACATCAGCTTCAAATCATCACTGTCCACATCAGTAGCAAAAATGTATTCAGAAGTGATGACCACCTCTTCCCCCTCGGAGCAATGCATCATGGGAATGAGGTCCGCCTTTAGCACTGGAGGCTCATCATTTACAGGGAACACCTAAGCGGGGGGTGGGGGAGGGTGGTGGAAAATGCATGTTTTTGAGAAAAAGAAAGCAATGACAAATTGTCCAACTGGTAACTCATTACTCATAATTGGAATGACAGACTTTTTCAGTCTTCCAGACACGCAAAACAATAGCTATGGAATTTGGCCAAGCTGTTTGTATCTTTTAACTTTCCCCAGATGAACCATCTTGGAAGAAATGACCCATATGAGAGACATTTAAGGTAGGAATGGGGGAGTATGGTTATGATTTGGGACCCAAAGCTCTCGTTTGTTTCTAGACAGACAAAAAATAAATGTAATATAAAGCGTCTGTCACCCAAGCCCCTATCCTCCTTCATCCAATCCATGCATATTCTGGAGGAAACCTAGTCCTTGTGGTCTGAGCATTTACATTTACTACATCAAAGTTATTTATATTTCAAATTACTTGGTGATTACAAAACTCTCCTTTCCTTTCAACTTCCTGCCACCCAGGAAGTTTCTCTGGACATATAATAAGTAGCAGCTGCATTTCAAACATTTTGAGTTAATTCTGAAACTCCATAACTGTTAAATCAGTACCAGTTTTCAACGTGGTAGTACATTTTTCTCTCACTGTCATTAAAATAAAACCCTTAAGTAGAAAGGAAAGAAAAGCAACATGAGATTGCAGTGACTGTCCAAAATTTTTAAAGATTTTTGTATAAATTTGAAAAAGTATGTTTTCTAAATAGGAATAAAGGACAGTCCTCCTCTGAGTTCACAACCACAACTCAGTATGTGCTGCACATTTATTTATCAAGTTTGGCCTGTGAATACCCTCAACCCTGTATTTCCTTCCCTCACACTTCAACCAATATGATCTTTTTAAAAAAGTATTAGTTTTTATTTTGGCTATGCTGGGTCTTTGTTGCAGCACATGGGCTTCAGTGGTTGCAGTGTGTGGGCTTAGTTGCCCCACTGCATGTGGAATCTTTTCACTCTCCTCTTTCCCTTTCATCAAGAGGCTCTTTAGTTCTTCTTCACTTTCTGTCATAAGGACGGTATCATTTGCTTATCTGAGGTTATTGATATTTCTCCCAGCAATCTTCATTCCAGCTTGTGCTTCATCCAGCCCAGCATTTCACATGATGTCCTCTGCATTAAAGTTAAATAAGCAAGGTGACAATATACAGCCTTGACATACTCTTTTCCCAGTTTGGAACCAGTCCATTTTTCCATGTCCGGTTCTAACTATTGCTTCCTGACCTGCATACAGATTTCTCAGGAGGCAGGAAAGGTGGTCTATTATTCCCATCTCTTTAAGAATTTTCCACAGTTTGTTGTGATCCACACAAAGACTTTGGCATAGTCAATAAAGCCAAAAGGAACAGACCAAGTAAATGGCTATCCAAAGATGGCATACTATATTATGAGAAGCTGGCAGATCATGGAGGACTTCTCTGAGAGCCATTAGGCCCCAACTTTTTTGGAGTAGAGATACTATGTTATTCATTTCTATATTCTCAGGCTGAGCACAGTGCCTACAATATACAGCTTATTCAATGAGTTTCTTCTGCTGACACACAGTAAGGAAGTAAGACAGGAAAAGGAGCATAGTCCAAGTTCAAAGTGAGAAAATCGGAGTTGATAGGTGAATGACAAGACAAAGCTAGAGTGAAAACATCTTTAATTTCAGATGTATACTGGAACATTTAGAGGCTAAAGTCATGATACCTGGGGCTTACATTAAAATAATTCAGCAAAGAGAAAATAAATGAAGGAAATATGGTAAAATGATAGCAATTATTAAGAAGAGGTGATTGATATATGGGACTTTATTATGATATTCTCTCTACTTTGACACCACCTTTATGGCAAAAAGTGAAGAAGAACTAAAGAGCCTCTTGATGAAAGTGAAAGAGGAGAGTGAAAAACTTGGCTTTAAACTCAACATTCAGAAAACTAAGATCATGGCATCTGGTCCCATCCTTTCATGGCAAATAGATGGGCAAACAATGTAAACAGTGAGAGACTTTATTTTTAGGGGCTCCAAAGTCACTGAAGATGGTGACTTGCAGCCATAAAATTAAAAGACGCTTGCTCCTTGGAAGAAAAGCTATGACCAAACTAGACAGCATATCAAAAAGCAGAGACATTAATTTGCTGAAAAAGGTCCATCTAGTCAAAGCTATGATTTTTCCAGTAGTTATGTATGGATGTGAGAGTTGCACCATAAAGAAAGCTGAGTGCTGAAGAATAGATGCTTTTCAACTGTGGTGTTGGAGAAGACTCTTGAGAGTCCCTTGGACAGCAAGGAGATCCAACCAGTCAATCCTAAAAGAAATCAGTCCTGAATATTCATTGGAAGGACTGATGCTGAAGCTGAAACTCCAAAATACTATGGCCACCTGATGCGAAGAACTGACTCATTTGAAAAGACTCTGATGCTGGGAAAGATTGAAGGCTGGAGGAGAAGGGGACAACAGAAGATGAGATGGTTGGATAGCATCACCAACTCGATGGACACGAGTTTGAGTAAGCTCTGGGAGTTGGTGATGGACAGGGAAACCTGGTGTGCTGCAGTCCACGGGGTCACAAAGAGTTGGACAGGGCTGAGCAACTGAACTGAACTGAACTGATGTGGGATCTTAGCTCCCTAACCATGTCCCCTGCATTGCAAGGAAGATTCTTAACCACTGGACTACCAGGGAAGTCCCCAATGTGATCTTTTTAAAATGTGGCTTTCATCAAGTCACCATTCTGTGCATGGGTGCCTGTGCATGGTTAGTCATGTCTGATGCTTTGTGACCCTGTGGATTGTCACCCACCAGGCTCTTCTGTCCATGGAATTTTCCAGGCAAAAATACTAGAATGGGTTGACATTCCCTCTCCAGGGTATCTTCCTGATCCAGGGATGGAATCTGAGTCTCCTGCATTGCAGGTAGATTCTCTCTCTCTTTTCTTAAGTCTTTATTTAATGTGTTACAATATTGCTTATGTTTTATGTTTTGTTTTTTTGGACAGGAGGCATATGGGATCTTAGCATCCTAACCAGGGATTGAACTCATGCCCCCTGCATTGGAAGGCAACAACTTAACCACTGGACCACCAGAGATGTCCCCAGGCAGATTCTTTATCACTGAAGCTTAACTGGCTTCCTAGGGACTTTCCTGGGGTATCTGACCTTATCTCATACAATGGGGTGCCTTTGTCACTCCATTCCACTCCACTGTTATCCCCAAGACACTGTGTTCCACACACATCAGGTCTTTGTACCATCTTTGCATCCTCATCCTGTCCCTTGCCTGGTATGTTCTCCCCTAGCTTTTTACTTGGCTTCCTCTATGTTTAGGTTACATATGGACTCCTCCAGGAAAACTTTTTGACAACTGAGACTCACTTAGAAACTTTCTTCATTTGCCCTCTTTTAGTACCCTGTTTGGAGAAGGCAATGGCACCCCACTCCAGTACTCTTGCCTGGAAAATCCCATGGACGGAGGAGACTGGTGGGCTGCAGTCCATGGGGTCGTGAAGAGTTGAACACTACTGAGCGACTTCACTTTCACTTTTCACTCTCATGCATTGGAGAAGGAAATGGCAACCCACTCCAGTGTTGTTGCCT